>NC_041348.1:8073420-8093420 GCF_004354835.1 Perca flavescens
TTGATAACATAGCAGTGCAAGCATTTTTCCATGGTTTGATTTCCAACCAGTGCAGTTGCATTTACAGGTTTTAAGGCCATATACAACATTGACAAGACATGTTTACCCAGGTTTTCTTCTTTTATTCAGGGATCTCAGAAAAAAGTCAAAATAATCTGAAAACCTTCAGGGGATGTAGCTCACAGTCAACACCCAAACTCCTTATTTTTAAATTGTAATCATGTGTTCCTGGAAAATTCCTTAAATAACTTGTATTATTAAGTTACTTGCCCAACCTGGTTTGATAAAACATTAGATCTCTGTTACGGTACAAATAAGGGAGCATATCAACCAATCAAGCGGCCTCTACTAGGGTCAGCAGACACAGCCAGTGCACTGCAGTTTTTAAACTAATTTAGAAGGTTATAGCTGCCTTCCAAGCAGTTGACCCAGGTTCGATTCCCAGCCATCGCAGTCAATTTTCTTGCTGTTGTGTGCTTTATTTGTCAAAATCACAGTCAAGCATTTTCCCACAAACCCAAAATATTTTTAACTTTTTAGGTTATAGCTGCCTTCCAAGCAGTTGACATGGGTTCGATTCCCAGCCATCGCAGTCAATTTCTTCTGTTCCAAGCAGTTGACGTTATTCCCAGCCATCACAGTCAATTACATAATGTTATACACATTCGAGCAAAATGATACAGCATTTCTACTTGGGTTTTTGGCCAGTGGTTAAGGCGATGGAAGCAAAATCCCATTTCCCCCCTTGCAGGTTCAAATCCTGCTGACAACGAAAGCCTTCCTTTACAGGTGGTAGCGAACCAATGACACATCACACTATACCAGAGAGCAGATGGATTATCTCATGGGCACTGGAAGCCACCCATCTTCAACAATACATCTATTAGCATTTATTGTCAGTCTCAAAACCCAGATGAGTTGCATGATTTGCAGTGAGTATTTCTTCTTCATCCAGCCAAATGTTGGTTTAGTGGTGAGCATAGCTGCCTTCCAAGCAGTTGACCTGGGTTCGATTCCCAGCCATCGCAGTCAATTTCTTGCTGTTGTGTGCTTTATTTGTCAAGAAGTAAGCAGAAAGGCAAACAATTGGCTACTTTTCCACTATGATTGATAACATAGCAGTGCAAGCATTTTGCCCTGGTTTGATTTCCAACCAGTGCAGTTGCATTTACAGGTTTTAAGGCCATATACAACATTGACAAGACATGTTTTACCCAGGTTTCTTCTTTTATTCAGGGATCTCAGAAAAAAGTCAAAATAATCTGAAAACCTTCAGGGGATGTAGCTCAGTGGTAGAGCGCATGCTTTGCATGTATGAGGCCCCGGGTTCAATCCCCGGCATCTCCAGGAGGTGTTATGGTATAGTCTGTAAAAGATCTGCAAAAGATTCACTGACAGAAGAAATGCAAGGAAGTAACAAGTACATGTGCTGTACCCATGTCCTGCTTTATTCAGCAATTGAGAAGGATCTGAACATTTGAGCAAATTTGTATAGCACAGTGGGTTGTCCAGACCTCCTTGCATTAATGGGGATTAATGCAAAAATCACAGTCAACACCCAAACTCCTTACTTTCAAATTGTAATCATGTGTTCCTGGAAAATTCCTTAAATAACTTGTATTATTAAGTTACTTGCCCAACCTGGTTTGATAAAACATTAGATCTCTGTTACGGTACAAATAAGGGAGCATATCAACCAATCAAGCGGCCTCTACTAGGGTCTGCAGACACAGCCAGTGCACTGCAGTTTTTAAACTAATTTAGAAGGTTATAGCTGCCTTCCAAGCAGTTGACATGCGTTCGATTCCCAGCCATCGCAGTCAATTTCTTGCTGTTGTGTGCTTTATTTGTCAAGAAGTAAGCAGAAAGGCAAAATATTTGCTACTTTTCCACTATGATTGATGAAATACCAGTGCAAGCATTTTGCCCAAGTTTGATTTCCAACCAGTGCATTTGCATTTACAGGTAATAGTTGCCTTCCAAGCAGTTGACATGGGTTCAATTCCCAGCCATCACAGTCAATTAATGGGCATTAATGCAAAAATCACAGTCAACTTTCCCAACAACAGCCAAACTCCTTATTTTTAAATTGTAGGTTATAGCTGCCTTCCAAGCAGGTGTGACATGCGTTCGATTCCCAGCCATCGCAGTCAATTTCTTGCAAAAATGTGCTTCATTTGTTCATTTTTTGCCCAGGTTTGATTTCCAACCAGTTCAAATTGCAGCCTTCCTTTACAGGTAATAGCTGCAAGCAGTTTTGGGCCCAGGTTTGCATTTTGTCAAAAACCAGTGCACATTTGCCATTTACAGGTAATAGCTGCCTTCCAGCATTTTTTTGCAGTCAATTGCTGTTGTGTTTTCATTTGTCAAGAAGCAAGCAGTGCAAGCATTTTGCCCAGGTTTGATTTCCAACCAGTACAGTTGCATTTACAGGTAATAGCTGCCTTCCAAGCAGTTGACATGGGTTCGATTCCCAGCCATCGCAGTCGATTTCTTGCTGTTGTGTGCTTTATTTGTCAAGAAATAAGCAGAAAGGCAAAAAATTTGCTACTTTTCCACTATGATTGATAACATAGCAGTGCAAGCATTTTTCCATGGTTTGATTTCCAACCAGTGCAGTTGCATTTACAGGTTTTAAGGCCATATACAACATTGACAAGACATGTTTTACCCAGGTTTCTTCTTTTATTCAGGGATCTCAGAAAAAAGTCAAAATAATCTGAAAACCTTCAGGGGATGTAGCTCACAGTCAACACCCAAACTCCTTATTTTTAAATTGTAATCATGTGTTCCTGGAAATTCCTTAAATAACTTGTATTATTAAGTTACTTGCCCAACCTGGTTTGATAAAACATTAGATCTCTGTTACGGTACAAATAAGGGAGCATATCAACCAATCAAGCGGCCTCTACTAGGGTCTGCAGACACAGCCAGTGCACTGCAGTTTTTAAACTAATTTAGAAGGTTATAGCTGCCTTCCAAGCAGTTGACATGCGTTCCATTCCCAGCCATCGCAGTAAATTTCTTGCTCTTGTGTGCTTTATTTGTCAAGAAGTAAGCAGAAAGGCAAAATATTTGCTACTTTTCCACTATGATTGATGAAATACCAGTGCAAGCATTTTGCCCAGGTTTGATTTCCAACCAGTACAGTTGCATTTACAGGTAATAGCTGCCTTCCAAGCAGTTGACATGGGTTCGATTCCCAGCCATCACAGTCAATTAATGGGCATTAATGCAAAAATCACAGTCAACTTTCCCACAACAGCCAAACTCCTTATTTTTAAATTGTAGGTTATAGCTGCCTTCCAAGCAGGTGACCTGGGTTTGATTCCCAGCCATCGCAGTCGATTTCTTGCTGTTGTGTGCTTATTTTTATTTTGTCAAAGTTGAATGGTAAGCAGAAAGGCAAAAATTTGCTACTTTTCCACTATGATTTTATTTGTCAAGAAGTAAGCAGAAAGCAAAGTGCAAGCATTTTTGCCATTTTGGTTTGATTTCCAACCAGTGCAGTTGCATTTACAGGTTTTAAGGCCATATACAACATTGACAAGACATGTTTTACCCAGGGTTTTTTTATTATTCAGGGATCTCAGAAAAAAGTCAAAATAATCTGAAAACCTTCAGGGGATGTAGCTCAGTGGTAGAGCGCATGCTTTGCATGTATGAGGCCCCGGGTTCAATCCCCGGCATCTCCAGGAGGTGTTATGGTATAGTCTGTAAAAGATTCAAAAGATTCAGAAGAAAATGCAAAAGGAAGTAACAAGTACATGTGTGTACCCATGTCCTGCTTTATTCAGCAATTGAGAAGGATCTGAACATTTGAGCAAATTTGTATAGCACAGTGGGTTGTCCAGACCTCCTTGCATTAATGGGGATTAATGCAAAAATCACAGTCAACACCCAAACTCCTTACTTTCAAATTGTAATCATGTGTTCCTGGAAAATTCCTTAAATAACTTGTATTATTAAGTTACTTGCCCAACCTGGTTTGATAAAACATTAGATCTCTGTTACGGTACAAATAAGGGAGCATATCAACCAATCAAGCGGCCTCTACTAGGGTCTGCAGACACAGCCAGTGCACTGCAGTTTTTAAACTAATTTAGAAGGTTATAGCTGCCTTCCAAGCAGTTGACATGCGTTCGATTCCCAGCCATCGCAGTAAATTTCTTGCTCTTGTGTGCTTTATTTGTCAAGAAGTAAGCAGAAAGGCAAAATATTTGCTACTTTTCCACTATGATTGATGAAATACCAGTGCAAGCATTTTGCCCAAGTTTGATTTCCAACCAGTGCATTTGCATTTACAGGTAATAGTTGCCTTCCAAGCAGTTGACATGGGTTCAATTCCCAGCCATCACAGTCAATTAATGGGCATTAATGCAAAAATCACAGTCAACTTTCCCACAACAGCCAAACTCCTTATTTTTAAATTGTAGGTTATAGCTGCCTTCCAAGCAGGTGACATGCGTTCGATTGCCAGCCATCGCAGTCAATTTCTTGCTGTTGTGTGCTTCATTTGTCAAGAAGCAAGCAGTGCAAGCATTTTGCCCAGGTTTGATTTCCAACCAGTACAGTTGCATTTACAGGTAATAGCTGCCTTCTAAGCAGTTGACATGGGTTCGATTCCCAGCCATCGCAGTCGATTTCTTGCTGTTGTGTGCTTTATTTGTCAAGAAATAAGCAGAAAGGCAAAAAATTTGCTACTTTTCCACTATGATTGATAACATAGCAGTGCAAGCATTTTTCCATGGTTTGATTTCCAACCAGTGCAGTTGCATTTACAGGTTTTATGCCATATACAACATTGACAAGACATGTTTTACCCAGGTTTCTTCTTTTATTCAGGGATCTCAGAAAAAAGTCAAAATAATCTGAAAACCTTCAGGGGATGTAGCTCACAGTCAACACCCAAACTCCTTATTTTTAAATTGTAATCATGTGTTCCTGGAAAATTCCTTAAATAACTTGTATTATTAAGTTACTTGCCCAACCTGGTTTGATAAAACCAGAAATCCATTGGGGTTTCCCCGCGCAGGTTCAAATCCTGCAGACAACGAAAGCCTTCCTTTACAGGTGGTAGCGAACCAATGACACATCACACTATACCAGAGAGCAGATGGATTATCTCATCGGCACTGGAAGCCACCCATCTTCATCAATACATCTATTAGAATTTATTGTCAGTCTCAAAACCCAGATGAGTTGCATGATTTGCAGTGAGTATTTCTTCTTCATTTGCGATTTATAGTGGTGAATAGCTGCCTTCCAAGCAGTTGACCTGGGTTCGATTCCCAGCCATCGCAGTCGATTTCTTGCTGTTGTGTGCTTTATTTGTCAAGAAGTAAGCAGAAAGGCAAACAATTGGCTACTTTTCCACTATGATTGATAACATAGCAGTGCAAGCATTTTGCCCTGGTTTGATTTCCAACCAGTGCAGTTGCATTTACAGGTTTTAAGGCCATATACAACATTGACAAGACATGTTTTACCCAGGTTTCTTCTTTTATTCAGGGATCTCAGAAAAAAGTCAAAATAATGAAAAAACATTCAGGGGATGTAGCTCAGTGGTAGATAGCATGCTTTGCATGTATGAGGCCCCGGGTTCAATCCCGGCATCTCCAGGAGGTGTTATGGTATAGTCTGTAAAAGATCTGCAAAATATTCACTGACAGAAGAAATGCAAGGAAGTAACAAGTACATGTGCTGTACCCATGTCCTGCTTTATTCAGTAATTGAGAAGGATCTGAACATTTGAGCAAATTTGTATAGCACAGTGGGTTGTCCAGACCTCCTTGCATTAATGGGGATTAATGCAAAAATCACAGTCAACACCCAAACTCCTTACTTTCAAATTGTAATCATGTGTTCCTGGAAAATTCCTTAAATAACTTGTATTATTAAGTTACTTGCCCAACCTGGTTTGATAAAACATTAGATCTCTGTTACGGTACAAATAAGGGAGCATATCAACCAATCAAGCGGCCTCTACTAGGGTCTGCAGACACAGCCAGTGCACTGCAGTTTTTAAACTAATTTAGAAGGTTATAGCTGCCTTCCAAGCAGTTGACATGCGTTCGATTCCCAGCCATCGCAGTAAATTTCTTGCTCTTGTGTGCTTTATTTGTCAAGAAGTAAGCAGAAAGGCAAAATATTTGCTACTTTTCCACTATGATTGATGAAATACCAGTGCAAGCATTTTTCCATGGTTTGATTTCCAACCAGTGCATTTGCATTTACAGGTAATAGTTGCCTTCCAAGCAGTTGACATGGGTTCGATTCCCAGCCATCACAGTCAATTAATGGGCATTAATGCAAAAATCACAGTCAACTTTCCCACAACAGCCAAACTCCTTATTTTTAAATTGTAGGTTATAGCTGCCTTCCAAGCAGGTGACATGGGTTCAATTCCCAGCCATCGCAGTCAATTTCTTGCTGTTGTTGCTTCATTTGTCAATTGGCAAGCAATTCATTTTGCCCAGGTTTGATTTCCCCAAAGTTGCATTTACAGGTAATTTTTTTCGATTCCCAGCCATTGCCCAGGTTTGTTTGTGCTTTATTTGTCAAGAAGTAAGCAGAAAGGCAAAAATTGCCTTGCTAGCTTTTCCACTATGATTGATAACATAGCATTGCAAGCATTTTGCCCTGGTTTGATTTCCAACCAGTGCAGTTGCATTTACAGGTTTTACAGGTTTTAAGGCCATATACAACATTGACAAGACATGTTTTACCCAGGTTTCTTCTTTTTATTCAGGGATCTCAGAAAAAAGTCAAAATATTCTGAAAACTTTTCAGGGGATGTAGCTCATAATTTAGCAGTGCAAGCATTTTTCCATGGTTTGAGATGGGTTCAAACCAGTGCAGTTCATTCCATTTTTTGTTATGGTATAGTCTGTAAAAGATCTGACAAAAAGATTCACTGACAGATTAACAAGTACATGTTTCACAGTTACCCATGTCCTGTTTTTTATTCAGCAATTGAGAAGGATCTGAACATTTGAGCAAAAAAGCACAGTGGGTTGTCCAGACCTCCTTGCATTAATGGGGATTAATGCAAAAATCACAGTCAACACCCGAACTCCTTATTTTTAAATTGTAATCATGTGTTCCTGGAAAATTCCTTAAATAACTTGTATTATTAAGTTACTTGCCCAACCTGGTTTGATAAAACATTAGATCTCTGTTACGGTACAAATAAGGGAGCATATCAACCAATCAAGCGGCCTCTACTAGGGTCTGCAGACACAGCCAGTGCACTGCAGTTTTTAAACTAATTTAGAAGGTTATAGCTGCCTTCCAAGCAGTTGACATGCGTTCGATTCCCAGCCATCGCAGTAAATTTCTTGCTCTTGTGTGCTTTATTTGTCAAGAAGTAAGCAGAAAGGCAAAATATTTGCTACTTTTCCACTATGATTGATGAAATACCAGTGCAAGCATTTTGCCCAAGTTTGATTTCCAACCAGTAAATGCACTGGTTTACAGGTTTACATTTACAGGTAATAGTTGCCTTCCAAGCAGGTGACCTGGGTTTGATTCCCAGCCATCGCAGTCAATTAATGGGCATTAACGCAAAAATCACAGTCAACTTTCCCAAACTCCTTATTTTTAAATTGTAGGTTATAGCTGCCTTCCAAGCAGTTGACATGGGTTCGATTCCCAGCCATCGCAGTCAATTTCTTGCTGTTGTGTGCTTTATTTGTCAAGAAGTAAGCAGAAAGGCAAACAATTGGCTACTTTTCCACTATGATTGATAACATAGCAGTGCAAGCATTTTGCCCTGGTTTGATTTCCAACCAGTGCAGTTGCATTTACAGGTTTTAAGGCCATATACAACATTGACAAGACATGTTTTACCCAGGTTTCTTCTTTTATTCAGGGATCTCAGAAAAAAAAAAGTCAAAATAATCTGAAAACATTCAGGGGATGTAGCTCAGTGGTAGAGCATGCTTTTGCATGTATGAGGCCCCGGGTTCAATTCCCCCGCATTCCAGGAGGTGTTATGGTATAGTCTGTCAAAAAAGATCTGCAAAAAGATTCACTGACAGAAGAAATGCAAGGAAGTAACAAGTACATGTGCTGTACCCATGTCCTGTTTTTATTCAGCAATTGAGAAGGATCTGAACATTTGAGCAAATTTGTATAGCACAGTGGGTTGTCCAGACCTCCTTGCATTAATGGGGATTAATGCAAAAAAAAATCACAGTCAACACCCAAACTCCTTTTTTCAAATTGTAATCATGTGTTCCTGGAAAATTCCTTAAATAACTTGTATTATTAAGTTACTTGCCCAACCTGGTTTGATAAAACATTAGATCTCTGTTACGGTACAAATAAGGGAGCATATCAACCAATCAAGCGGCCTCTACTAGGGTCTGCAGACACAGCCAGTGCACTGCAGTTTTTAAACTAATTTAGAAGGTTATAGCTGCCTTCCAAGCAGTTGACATGGGTTCGATTCCCAGCCATCGCAGTAAATTTCTTGCTGTTGTGTGCTTTATTTGTCAAGAAGTAAGCAGAAAGGCAAAATATTTGCTACTTTTTTCCACTATGATTGATGAAATACCAGTGCAAGCATTTTGCCCAAGTTTGATTTCCAACCAGTGCATTTGCATTTACAGGTAATAGTTGCCTTCCAAGCAGTTGACATGGGGTTCAATTCCCAGCCATCACAGTCAATTAATGGGCATTAATGCAAAAATCACAGTCAACTTTCCCACAACAGCCAAACTCCTTATTTTTAAATTGTAGGTTATAGCTGCCTTCCAAGCAGGTGACATGGGTTCGATCCCAGCCCCAGCCATCGCAGTCAATTTCTTGCTGTTGTGTGCTTTATTTGTCAAGAAGTAAGCAGAAAGGCAAAAATTTTGCTACTTTTCCACTATGATTGATAACATAGCAGTGCAAGCATTTTGCCATGGTTTGATTTCCAACCAGTGCAGTTGCATTTACAGGTTTAATAGGCCATATACAACATTGACAAGACATTTGATTCCCACCCAGGTTTCACATTTCTTTTTTATTCAGGGATCTCAGAAAAAGTCAAAATAATCTGAAAACAAAAAGGGATGTTTTCAGTGATTGATAATGCTTTGCATGTATGAGGCCCATGGGTTCAATCCCCGGCATCTCCAGGAGGTGTTATGGTATAGTCAATGTGCAAAAGATTCACTGACAGAAGAACAACAAGGTTTATTTAACAAGTACATGTGTTTTACCCATGTCCTGCTTTATTCAGCAATTGAGAAGGATCTGAACATTTGAGCAAATTTGTATAGCACAGTGGGTTGTCCAAAACCTCCTTGCATTAATGGGGATTAATGCAAAAATCACAGTCAACACCCAAACTCCTTATTTTTCAAATTGTAATCATGTGTTCCTGGAAAATTCCTTAAATAACTTGTATTATTAAGTTACTTGCCCAACCTGGTTTGATAAAACATTAGATCTCTGTTACGGTACAAATAAGGGAGCATATCAACCAATCAAGCGGCCTCTACTAGGGTCTGCAGACACAGCCAGTGCACTGCTGCAGTTTTTAAACTAATTTAGAAGGTTATAGCTGCCTTCCAAGCAGTTGACATGCGTTCGATTCCCAGCCATCGCAGTAAATTTCTTGCTCTTGTGTGCTTTATTTGTCAAGAAGTAAGCAGAAAGGCAAAATATTTGCTACTTTTCCACTATGATTGATGAAATACCAGTGCAAGCATTTTTCCATGGTTTGATTTCCAACCAGTGCATTTGCATTTACAGGTAATAGTTGCCTTCCAAGCAGTTGACATGGGTTCGATTCCCAGCCATCACAGTCAATTAATGGGCATTAATGCAAAAATCACAGTCAACTTTCCCACAACAGCCAAACTCCTTATTTTTAAATTGTAGGTTATAGCTGCCTTCCAAGCAGGTGACATGGGTTCGATTCCCAGCCATCGCAGTCGATTTCTTGCTGTTGTGTGCTTTATTTGTCAAGAAGTAAGCAGAAAGGCAAAAAATTGGCTACTTTTCCACTATGATTGATAACATAGCAGTGCAAGCATTTTGCCCTGGTTTGATTTCCAACCAGTGCAGTTGCATTTACAGGTTTTAAGGCCATATACAACATTGACAAGACATGTTTTACCCAGGTTTCTTCTTTTATTCAGGGATCTCAGAAAAAAGTCAAAATAATCTGAAAACCTTCAGGGGATGTAGCTCAGTGGTAGAGCGCGTGCTTTGCATGTATGAGGCCCCGGGTTCAATCCCCGGCATCTCCAGGAGGTGTTATGGTATAGTCTGTAAAAGATTCACTGACAGAAGAAATGCAAGGAAGTAACAAGTACATGTGCTGTACCCATGTCCTGCTTTATTCAGCAATTGAGAAGGATCTGAACATTTGAGCAAATTTGTATAGCACAGTGGGTTGTCCAGACCTCCTTGCATTAATGGGGATTAATGCAAAAATCACAGTCAACACCCAAACTCCTTACTTTCAAATTGTAATCATGTGTTCCTGGAAAATTCCTTAAATAACTTGTATTATTAAGTTACTTGCCCAACCTGGTTTGATAAAACATTAGATCTCTGTTACGGTACAAATAAGGGAGCATATCAACCAATCAAGCGGCCTCTACTAGGGTCTGCAGACACAGCCAGTGCACTGCAGTTTTTAAACTAATTTAGAAGGTTATAGCTGCCTTCCAAGCAGTTGACATGCGTTCGATTCCCAGCCATCGCAGTAAATTTCTTGCTCTTGTGTGCTTTATTTGTCAAGAAGTAAGCAGAAAGGCAAAATATTTGCTACTTTTCCACTATGATTGATGAAATACCAGTGCAAGCATTTTTGCCATGGTTTGATTTCCAACCAGTGCATTTGCATTTACAGGTAATAGTTGCCTTCCAAGCAGTTGACATGGGTTCAATTCCCAGCCATCACAGTCAATTAATGGACAATAAAAAAAAAATCACAGTCAACTTTCCCACAACAGCCAAACTCCTTATTTTTAAATTGTAGGTTATAGCTGCCTTCCAAGCAGGTGACATGGGTTCGATTCCCAGCCATCGCAGTCAATTTCTTTGTTGTGTGCTTTATTTGTCATTTGTTAAGCAGAAAGGCAAACAATTGGCTACTTTTCCACTATGATTGATTAACATACCAGTGCAGTTGCATTTTGCCCTGGTTTTTGCCTTCCAGCCCAGTTGATTTCCAACCAGTGCAGTTGCATTTACAGGTTTTAAGGCCATATACAACATTGACAAGACATGTTTTACCCAGGTTTCTTCTTTTTATTCAGGGATCTCCCAAAAAGTCAAAATAATCTGAAAAAACCTTCAGGGGATGTAGCTCAGTGGTAGAGTGCATTTTTGCATGTATGAGGCCCCGGGTTCAATCCCGGCATTCCAGGAGGTGTTATGGTATAGTCTGTAAAAGATCTGCAAAAGATTCACTGACAGAAGAAATGGTTTGATTTCCAACAAGTACATGTTGCATTTACCCATGTCCTGTTTTATTCAGCAATTGAGAAGGATCTGAACATTTGAGCAAATTTGTATAGCACAGTGGGTTGTCCAGACCTCCAATTAATGGGGGGAAAAAATGCAAAAATCACAGTCAACACCCAAACTCCTTATTTTCAAATTGTAATCATGTGTTCCTGGAAAATTCCTTAAATAACTTGTATTATTAAGTTACTTGCCCAACCTGGTTTGATAAAACATTAGATCTCTGTTACGGTACAAATAAGGGAGCATATCAACCAATCAAGCGGCCTCTACTAGGGTCTGCAGACACAGCCAGTGCACTGCAGTTTTTAAACTAATTTAGAAGGTTATAGCTGCCTTCCAAGCAGTTGACATGCGTTCGATTCCCAGCCATCGCAGTAAATTTCTTGCTCTTGTGTGCTTTATTTGTCAAGAAGTAAGCAGAAAGGCAAAAAATTTGCTACTTTTCCACTATGATTGATAACATAGCAGTGCAAGCATTTTGCCCTGGTTTGATTTCCAACCAGTGCATTTGCATTTACAGGTAATAGTTGCCTTCCAAGCAGTTGACATGGGTTTGATTCCCAGCCATCACAGTCAATTAATGGGCATTAATGCAAAAATCACAGTCAACTTTCCCACAACAGCCAAACTCCTTATTTTTAAATTGTAGGTTATAGCTGCCTTCCAAGCAGGTGACATGGGTTCGATTCCCAGCCATCGCAGTCGATTTCTTGCTGTTGTGTGCTTTATTTGTCAAGAAGTAAGCAGAAAGGCAAAAAATTTGCTACTTTTCCACTATGATTGATAACATAGCAGTGCAAGCATTTTTCCATGGTTTGATTTCCAACCAGTGCAGTTGCATTTACAGGTTTTAAGGCCATATACAACATTGACAAGACATGTTTTACCCAGGTTTCTTCTTTTATTCAGGGATCTCAGAAAAAAGTCAAAATAATCCCTGCAAAACCCATGGGTTTTTTTGTTGAGCAACATTTGAGCAAATTTGTTTATTCACAGTGGGTTGTCCAACCTCCTTGCATAAATGGGGATTATTTGCAAAAATCACAATTTCAACACCCAAACTCCTTATTTTGCCATTAATGGGGTTTTGTAATCATGTGTTCCTGGAAAATTCCTTAAATAACTTGTATTATTAAGTTACTTGCCCAACCTGGTTTGATAAAACATTAGATCTCTGTTACGGTACAAATAAGGGAGCATATCAACCAATCAAGCGGCTCTACTAGGGTCTGCAGACACAGCCAACACTGCAGTTTTTAAACTAATTTAGAAGGTTATAGCTGCCTTCTAAGCAGTTGACATGGGTTCGATTCCCAGCCATCGCAGTAAATTTCTTGCTGTTGTGTGCTTTATTTGTCAAGAAGTAAGCAGAAAGGCAAAATATTTGCTACTTTTCCACTATGATTGATGAAATACCAGTGCAAGCATTTTGCCCAAGTTTGATTTCCAACCAGTGCATTTGCATTTACAGGTAATAGTTGCCTTCCAAGCAGTTGACATGGGTTCAATTCCCAGCCATCACAGTCAATTAATGGGCATTAATGCAAAAATCACAGTCAACTTTCCCACAACAGCCAAACTCCTTATTTTTAAATTGTAGGTTATAGCTGCCTTCCAAGCAGGTGACATGCGTTCGATTGCCAGCCATCGCAGTCAATTTCTTGCTGTTGTGTGCTTCATTTGTCAAGAAGCAAGCAGTGCAAGCATTTTGCCCAGGTTTGATTTCCAACCAGTACAGTTGCATTTACAGGTAATAGCTGCCTTCTAAGCAGTTGACATGGGTTCGATTCCCAGCCATCGCAGTCGATTTCTTGCTGTTGTGTGCTTTATTTGTCAAGAAGTAAGCAGAAAGGCAAAAAATTTGCTACTTTTCCACTATGATTGATAACATAGCAGTGCAAGCATTTTTCCATGGTTTGATTTCCAACCAGTGCAGTTGCATTTACAGGTTTTAAGGCCATATACAACATTGACAAGACATGTTTTACCCAGGTTTCTTCTTTTATTCAGGGATCTCAAAAAAAGTCAAAATAATCTGAAAACCTTCAGGGGATGTAGCTCACAGTCAACACCCAAACTCCTTATTTTTAAATTGTAATCATGTGTTCCTGGAAAATTCCTTAAATAACTTGTATTATTAAGTTACTTGCCCAACCTGGTTTGATAAAACATTAGATCTCTGTTACGGTACAATAAGGGAGCATATCAACCAATCAAGCGGCCTCTACTAGGGTGCAGACAGACACAGCCAGTGCACTGCAGTTTTTAAACTAATTTAGAAGGTTATAGCTGCCTTCCAAGCAGTTGACATGGGTTCGATTCCCAGCCATCCCAGCCATCGCAGTCAATTTCTTGCTGTTGTGTGCTTTATTTGTCGCTACTTTTCCACTATGATTGATGAAATACCAGTGCAAGCATTTTGCCCAGGTTTGATTTCCAACCAGTACAGTTGCATTTACAGGTAATAGCTGCCTTCCAAGCAGTTGACATGGGTTCAAATCCCAGCCCAGCCATCGACAGCCTTCCACAGGTGGTAGCGTCAAACCAATGACAAATCACACAATACTACTTTCCCAGCAGATGATGGATTATTCATGGGCATGGAAGCCACCCATCTTCAACAATACATCTATTAGCATTTATTGTCAGTCTCAAAACCCAGCAAATAGTTGCATGATTTTGCATGATTTGCAGTGAGTATTTCTTCTTCATCCTGCAATGGTGGTATAGTGGTGAGCATAGCTGCCTTCCAAGCAGTTGACCTGGGTTCGATTCCCAGCCATCCCAGTCGATTTCTTGCTGTTGTGTGCTTTATTTTTCAAGAAGAATCCCCGGCATCTCCAGGAGGTGTTATGGTATAGTCTGTAAAAGATCTGCAAAAGATTCACTGACAGAAGAAATGCAAGGAAGTAACAAGTACATGTGCTGTACCCATGTCCTGCTTTATTCAGCAATTGAGAAGGATTTGAGCAAATTTGTATAGCACAGTGGGTTGTCCAGACCTCCTTGCCTAAATGGGGATTAATGCAAAAATCACAGTCAACACCCAAACTCCTTACTTTCAAATTGTAATCATGTGTTCCTGGAAAATTCCTTAAATAACTTGTATTATTAAGTTACTTGCCCAACCTGGTTTGATAAAACATTAGATCTCTGTTACGGTACAAATAAGGGAGCATATCAACCAATCAATTTTGCCTCTACTAGGGTCTGCAGACACAGCCAGTGCACTGCAGTTTTTAAACTAATTTAGAAGGTTATAGCTGCCTTCCAAGCAGTTGACATGCGTTCGATTCCCAGCCATCGCAGTAAATTTCTTGCTGTTGTGTGCTTTATTTGTCAAGAAGTAAGCAGAAAGGCAAAATATTTGCTACTTTTCCACTATGATTGATGAAATACCAGTGCAAGCATTTTGCCCTGGTTTGATTTCCAACCAGTGCATTTGCATTTACAGGTAATAGTTGCCTTCCAAGCAGTTGACATGGGTTCAATTCCCAGCCATCACAGTCAATTAATGGGCATTAATGCAAAAATCACAGTCAACTTTCCCACAACAGCCAAACTCCTTCCTTTTTTTTAAATTGTAGGTTATAGCTGCCTTCCAAGCAGTTGACATGCGTTCGATTCCCAGCCATCGCAGTCAATTTCTTGCTGTTGTGTGCTTTATTTGTCAAGAAGTAAGCAGAAAGGCAAAAAATTTGCTACTTTTCCACTATGATTGATGAAATACCAGTGCAAGCATTTTGCCCAGGTTTGATTTCCAACCAGTACAGTTGATTTTTACAGGTAATAGCTGCCTTCCAAGCAGTTGACATGGGTTCGATTCCCAGCCATCACAGTCAATTTGGGCATTGCAAAAATCACAGTCAACTTTCCCAAATTTGTTATTTTTAAATTGTAGGTTATAGCTGCCTTCCAAGCAGTTGACATGGGTTCGATTCCCAGCCATCGCAGTCAATTAATGGGCATTAATGCAAAAATCACAGTCAACTTTTCCACAACACCCAAACTCCTTATTTTTAAATTGTAGGTTATAGCTGCCTTCCAAGCAGTTGACATGGGTTCGATTCCCAGCCATCGCAGTCAATTAATGGGCATTAATGCAAAAATCACAGTCAAATTTCCCACAACAGCCAAACTCCTTATTTTTAAATTGTAGGTTATAGCTGCCTTCCAAGCAGGTGACATGCGTTCGATTGCCAGCCATCGCAGTCAATTTCTTGCTGTTGTGTGCTTCATTTGTCAAGAAGCAAGCAGTGCAAGCATTTTGCCCAGGTTTGATTTCCAACCAGTACAGTTGCATTTACAGGTAATAGCTGCCTTCTAAGCAGTTGACATGGGTTCGATTCCCAGCCATCGCAGTCGATTTCTTGCTGTTGTGTGCTTTATTTGTCAAGAAGTAAGCAGAAAGGCAAAAAATTTGCTACTTTTCCACTATGAATGATAACATAGCAGTGCAAGCATTTTTCCATGGTTTGATTTCCAACCAGTGCAGTTGCATTTACAGGTTTTAAGGCCATATACAACATTGACAAGACATGTTTTACCCAGGTTTCTTCTTTTATTCAGGGATCTCAGAAAAAAGTCAAAATAATCTGAAAACCTTCAGGGGATGTAGCTCACAGTCAACACCCAAACTCCTTATTTTTAAATTGTAATCATGTGTTCTGGAAAATTCCTTAAATAACTTGTATTATTAAGTTACTTGCCCAACCTGGTTTGATAAAACATTAGATCTCTGTTACGGTACAAATAAGGGAGCATATCAACCAATCAAGCGGCCTCTACTAGGGTCAGCAGACACAGCCAGTGCACTGCAGTTTTTAAACTAATTTAGAAGGTTATAGCTGCCTTCCAAGCAGTTGACATGCGTTCGATTCCCAGCCATCGCAGTAAATTTCTTGCTGTTGTGTGCTTTATTTGTCAAGAAGTAAGCAGAAAGGCAAAATATTTGCTACTTTTCCACTATGATTGATGAAATACCAGTGCAAGCATTTTGCCCAGGTTTGATTTCCAACCAGTACAGTTGCATTTACAGGTAATAGCTGCCTTCCAAGCAGTTGACATGGGTTCGATTCCCAGCCATCACAGTCAATTAATGGGCATTAACGCAAAAATCACAGTCAACTTTCCCAAACTCCTTATTTTTAAATTGTAGGTTATAGCTGCCTTCCAAGCAGTTGACATGGGTTCGATTCCCAGCCATCGCAGTCAATTAATGGGCATTAATGCAAAAATCACAGTCAACTTTTCCACAACACCCAAACTCCTTATTTTTAAATTGTAGGTTATAGCTGCCTTCCAAGCAGTTGACATGGGTTCGATTCCCAGCCATCGCAGTCAATTTCTTGCTGTTGTGTTATACATTTGTTATACACAGAAAGCAAAAATACAGCATTTTTATTTTTTGAGCATGTTTAAATCACTCCTTATTTTGCATTTCAAAGGACAACCAAGCTGCCTTTCCAAGCAGTTGACATTTCCATTCCCAGCTACCAGAGAGCAGATGCCTTATCTTTGTTGCATTTTTTGCACAAGACAACCCATTTCTTCAACAATTTCTTCTTTAGCCATTTATTGATCTGTTCAGTCTCAAAACCAAGCAATGAGTTTGCACTTTTGCAACAATTTGCCCAGGGTTTCTGGTTTTCATCCAGTACATGTTGCATTTACAGGTAATAGCTGCCTTCCAAGCAGTTGACCATGGGTTCGATTCCCAGCCAGTGTCAGTCGAAAACATTTCTTGCTGTTGTGTGCTTTATTTTTCAAGAAGTTCAAGCATCTCCAGGAGGTGTTATGGTATAGTCTGTAAAAATTTGCAAAAGATTCACTGACAGAAGAAATGCAAGGAAGTAACAAGTACATGTGCTGTACCCATGGTTTGCTTTATTCAGCAATTGAGAAGGTTTTTGAGCAAATTTACAAAAAGCAAATTTATAGCACAGTTGGGTTTCCAGACCCCAGCATCAAAATGGGGAAAAAAATCAAATCACAGTCAACACCCAAACTCCTTATTTTTAAATTGTAATCATGTGTTCCTGGAAAATTCCTTAAATAACTTGTATTATTAAGTTACTTGCCCAACCTGGTTTGATAAAACATTAGATCTCTGTTACGGTACAAATAAATAAGGAGCATATCAACCAATCAAGCGGCCTCTACTAGGGTCTGCAGACACAGCCAGTGCACTGCAGTTTTTAAACTAATTTAGAAGGTTATAGCTGCCTTCCAAGCAGTTGACATGCGTTCGATTCCCAGCCATCGCAGTAAATTTCTTGCTGTTGTGTGCTTTATTTGTCAAGAAGTAAGCAGAAAGGCAAAATATTTGCTACTTTTCCACTATGATTGATGAAATACCAGTGCAAGCATTTTGCCCAAGTTTGATTTCCAACCAGTGCATTTGCATTTACAGGTAATAGTTGCCTTCCAAGCAGTTGACATGGGTTCAATTCCCAGCCATCACAGTCAATTAATGGGCATTAATGCAAAAATCACAGTCAACTTTCCCACAACAGCCAAACTCCTTATTTTTAAATTGTAGGTTATAGCTGCCTTCCAAGCAGGTGACATGCGTTCGATTGCCAGCCATCGCAGTCAATTTCTTGCTGTTGTGTGCTTCATTTGTCAAGAAGCAAAGCAGTGCAAGCATTTTGCCCAGGTTTGATTTCCAACCAGTACAGTTGCATTTACAGGTAATAGCTGCCTCTAAGCAGTTGACATGGGTTTGATTCCCAGCCATCGCAGTCGATTTCTTGCTGTTGTGTGCTTTATTTGTCAAGAAGTAAGCAGAAAGCAAAAAAAATTTGCTACTTTTCCACTATGATTGATAACATAGCAGTGCAAGCATTTTTCCATGGTTTGATTTCCAACCAGTGCAGTTGCATTTACAGGTTTTAAGGCCATATACAACATTGACAAGACATGTTTTACCCAGGTTTCTTCTTTTATTCAGGGATCTCAGAAAAAAGTCAAAATAATCTGAAAACCTTCAGGGGATGTAGCTCACAGTCAACACCCAAACTCCTTATTTTTAAATTGTAATCATGTGTTCCTGGAAAATTCCTTAAATAACTTGTATTATTAAGTTACTTGCCCAACCTGGTTTGATAAAACATTAGATCTCTGTTACGGTACAAATAAGGGAGCATATCAACCAATCAAGCGGCCTCTACTAGGGTCTGCAGACACAGCCAGTGCACTGCAGTTTTTAAACTAATTTAGAAGGTTATAGCTGCCTTCCAAGCAGTTGACATGCGTTCGATTCCCAGCCATCGCAGTAAATTTCTTGCTCTTGTGTGCTTTATTTGTCAAGAAGTAAGCAGAAAGGCAAAATATTTGCTACTTTTCCACTATGATTGATGAAATACCAGTGCAAGCATTTTGCCCAAGTTTGATTTCCAACCAGTGCATTTGCAGTTGCATTTACAGGTAATAGTTGCCTTCCAAGCAGTTGACATGGGTTCGATTCCCAGCCATCAGTCATTGCTGTTGTGGGCTTTATTTACAAAAACAGCGAAACTTTGACACATCACAAATTCTTATTTTTCAGATGGATTATATGCCTTCCAATGGGCGATTTGGAAGCCACCCATCTTCAACAATACATCTATTAGCATTTATTTCAGTCAAAAAAGAATACAACATTGCATGTTTTTGCCCAGTATTTCTTCTTCATCCTGCAATGGTGGTATAGTGGTGAAAGCTGCCTTCCAAGCAGTTGACCTGGGTTCGATTCCCAGCCATCCCAGTCGATTTCTTGCTGTTGTGTGCTTTATTTTTCAATCCCGGCATCTCCAGGAGGTGTTATGGTATAGTCTGTAAAAGATCTGCAAAAGATTCAATGACAGAAGAAATGCAAGGAAGTAACAAGTACATGTGCTGTACCCATGTCCAGCTTTATTCAGCAATTGAGAAGGATTTGAGCAAATTTGTATAGCACAGAGGGTTGTCCAGACCTCCTTGCATTAATGGGGATTAATGCAAAAATCACAGTCAACACCCAAACTCCTTGCTTTCAAATTGTAATCATGTGTTCCTGGAAAATTCCTTAAATAACTTGTATTATTAAGTTACTTGCCCAACCTGGTTTGATAAAACATTAGATCTCTGTTACGGTACAAATAAGGGAGCATATCAACCAATCAAGCGGCCTCTACTAGGGTCTGCAGACACAGCCAGTGCACTGCAGTTTTTAAACTAATTTAGAAGGTTATAGCTGCCTTCCAAGCAGTTGACATGCGTTCGATTCCCAGCCATCGCAGTAAATTTCTTGCTGTTGTGTGCTTTATTTTTCAAGAAGTAAGCAGAAAGGCAAAATATTTGCTACTTTTCCACTATGATTGATGAAATACCAGTGCAAGCATTTTGCCCAAGTTTGATTTCCAACCAGTGCATTTGCATTTACAGGTAATAGTTGCCTTCCAAGCAGTTGACATGGGTTCAATTCCCAGCCATCACAGTCAATTAATGGGCATTAATGCAAAAATCACAGTCAACTTTCCCACAACAGCCAAACTCCTTATTTT
>NC_041348.1:8098420-8105652 GCF_004354835.1 Perca flavescens
TTTCCAGTGTTAAACAGTGTGAGTATGTAATTATTAGTCGAAATTTACTTAAAATGTAAACCCACTTTTATTTTTCCCTGTCAGCAGAGAAGGCAGGGAAAGCAGCATTCAGTGCAGGTCAGCTTCCAGGACCACAGACAGGTGTAGCTCAGAAAACTCCAGCTCTGTGCAGGATGAGCGAGGGGAAGTCTTTCATATGCTCGCTGTGTAGTCAGGAGATGATGTGCGAGGACTACACGCAGCACCTGTCAGACTACCACACCCAGGAGCAGTGTGAGCAGTGTGGTGCAAAGGCCTGGGGGGCTTTTGGATTGTTACAGCACATAGAGGAATGTCACCTTTTGACCTGTCCAACAGACCTCCCAGATGTTGCTGCTCCTACCACTCCCATAGCCCAAGAGACAACACAGCAACCCTGTGACCCACCCGATGTTCCTGCCCCTGTTCCTGCTCCTCCCATAGCCCATGAGACGTGACTAGCACCACCACGACACCCACTCACTCTGCAGCCTCCTGAGGTAAACTGGGTGAATTTTCTACCCAAGCAGTTTACCAGAGTCATCCAGCCAGCTGACCAGGAGTGGATCGCCCACATTTTATATGACAGTACTGGACAGCTGAAACAAAACCTGTCTCAGAACTGGTTTCATCCCCCCAGCCCCACCAAATCCATCTCACCTCCTGATCCACATAATTATTTCCGCCAGCGGATGTTCCTGTGGGCTCCAATGCGGATTTGGGGCATCCCTCTGAAATGCACCCAGTGCAATAGGAAGATGCACCATTCCGGCATTTACACTAAAGCCAGGGAGGTAATTGACATTGATTCAAAATATTACCTGGTGGGTGGAGACTATCCAAGGTGCAGCAAATGCATGATTCCCGTCTGCCCTTGGAGCATTGACATTTTAAAACAGCTCAATCCCTCCCACCGTTACAAATTCCCAGCTGTTCTCACAACCCATTTGGCACTGGACAGGAGGTGTGTTGCGATGTTGCGCCCAAGAACATTAGGGAACAGCTCCAGCTATTTACAGCAAGCCTTGCAGGAGATACACAGTGAGGAGTGGGCTAGGCGGACCATCGACTACCTCACTGATTGTGAGGTCCACAAAAAATCCTGTGTCCTCACCCAGTCTGAAGCTCTGTATCAGCCGCCACCACCCTTCAGTCCCCTGCCCCTGGCCCAGTGGTTTGAGACAGTTCATGCCAATGACATTCTGAGTCACCTTGACGAGTTGAAGGGTGTGATCACTTCAACGCTTGGTAGAATCTTGAAACTGGACTCTACTAAGAAGGTAAATGTAAACCTACTGTATGTAAACTTGATTTCATTCAGTTTGTTAGCATAGCTGATGATTTCTGAGACGTTTTTATTTTTTTATTTTTTATGTAGATCACAAAAAAACTTGCTGGTGGCATTGAGGGGACAGCCACATGGATGTCTAATATCGGCAATGAATTTGGGCAAGTGCTGAATTCTGTGCTGACCACTGGTGAGGGGGCTGGCCTTGATGACCTTTGTCAAGGCATTGTCAAAAGGTACAGCGATGCTGATGAGCCACAGCCAGATGCCATATATGTGGACAGAGACTGCTGCAGTGAGACAGGTGCGTTGCCTTTAATTTGTGTTGTGATGTGTCTATTACATGTGCCTCTGGAGGCTGTTGCACAAAAGTAGAATGAAGAAATTCAGGATGAATGAAAAAGCGCAGCTTGACTTAGTGTGATCTGCTCATTGCGGCTTAGTCGTTTGCACGTTTGCCGAGCCAGGATGAGAAGGTGAAGCTATGTCAAGCCAGGTGTAGAAAGCTGGGATAAGTGCACGTTCACGGCTTTCTTAAATAGACCTCGGTATCGATCCCAGATTTACTGATGCTAAAATGGAGAATACACATTGTGTATTCTTTACACAGAGTGAGCAGCAGCTTCATATGGAATTATGACACATTTGTAAAAAAGAAACACGGCCGCTGTAATAAAACAGCAAGAGAAAGGACGATCACGGACCGACTGAATGCATAAGCCTAAAAATATACATTTACTGACCACTGCTCTGAATTGAATCAGCCACACCATTCAAGAAGTTAGGCTGATTATTTGCACAAATGAGCTGTTGTACTCTTTGCCTTAAAAATGAGCAGAAGACAGCCTAATGTTAGACAGGATTACCTAAGGAATATATGAACTCCCACTGCTCGCTTTTCAGGCAAAGTGTACAACAGTTAGTTTGTAGAAATAATGAGCCAAACTCCTTAAATGGTTTCATTTAAGAGCAGTAGTTCGTAAATGTATATTTTTAGATATATCATTCAGTCGGTCCGCTTCTGCAATGGTTTTTCTCACGTTTTTGTTTTTACAGAGGCCAAGTTTCCTTCTTTATTTATTGTATGCTTTCTTTCCTAGTAAGCCTATATGGACATAGACTCTGAAGAAATTGGACTCTAAAATCTAGAAACTATAAAGATAATTAAGTTATACATTTAATGCACACTTTGAACATGACTGTAACACAGTGTATTCATCAGTTATTTCCCCCCAGCTAAATATAAGGTCAGAAACCATTGAGGTGTCCTCTCCCTGTTGTTACATGAATGTAATGTAGTCTACTGTCTCTCTGTATAGTTACCGGTCCAGTGAACTTAGACTATAATAAGGGAGGATTGTACAATTATTAAAACCTATAATAATTGTTCACGTTCACTGGAGAGAACACAAATTGTTATTGGGAATATTTTTGCATTATTTAACTTGTGTCTGGCATCCTTTTTATTGCATCCTCCAATCCCTTTTGATCCTTGGTTTGTTTCTTTAAATGGTGGCCGTAACAGTGTCTTATGAATGAAAACAATAGTTTTGGCAGGAGATCAGTGCAGTTGGAACTGGAAACAAACCGAGATGCATGTATTTACTGTATATTTCTTATTGTTATAGGGGTGGGTCCAGTTCTCACTTGGTTTCGACCATGGACGTCAATGGTGAGACTGGATATTTTCCATTTTATGAGGCGGTTCACAAAGGGTCCTACGACGGAGCACCACCCACTGTATGGCACGTTTTGCTCAAAGTTGTCCACTTGTATCTTTGAGTGGGACAAAGAGGACATTCACCGACTCAAAGAGGCCAAGAGGGCAGAGTTAAAAAAAAAGCACCAGGGTTACGTACCCACTGACTCTCAGGTGTTATCCAGCATCACATCCAGTGAGCTGGTCAAGCACTGCCGTAGGAGAACCCGAGGGGTTGAGGAGACCCGCGTTCTAATCAAGCAACTGCTGGACTCCATGTGGGACCTCACAGACACAAGTGGCTTGCATCTCATAAATCATGACAGCATGTCTCTTGTATGGGAGGTACAGCAGAAGCAGTTGCCCTGCATCCAAGATCCACTTGGTGTCCAATTGTACACTAACACTGGATCAGGCCTGGAGAAGGGAGACAAAACGCTGGACGTCCTAAGATGTGGCAGAGGATCATCCTCGCTCGAGAGCTTTCATCTGCACCAGTGTGGTTTCATCCCAGGCAAGCTGAAACACTCAATATTTGAAACATTTTGTTAATGAATGCTGTGTATTAAGTTGTCATAACATTCTTTTTTGTTGTTGTTGTCACCAATGCTTTTGTCTTGCCAGGGTGGAGATGTAATGCTCTACATACACAGATGTACTTGCTTGAGGGGTTATCCAGATGGAACCATAATAGGTCTCAGCAAGCTCTGGATATGAGTGGTACATCACGTACAAAGATGTACGATGTACGTTTGATGTCCAGTGTGAACGTCCTGAGCAACAGAGTCCTAGGAAGTGCACTTCTTCCAGAGTTTATACCCCCGGGAAAACCTACCGGTAAGATTCTATGGCACAAAAAAAAAAGAAAACATGCTGGACAATATTCTGACCAAACTGTCAGATATTACCTGAAGGTCACACCTTTGTTCACTCACTCACTCATTCTACTTTCATCTTTTTTTTTCTTTCTGTTGACTACTGATGGCAGGAGAGCATATTGCTGTGGAATATTTGCTGGCGCAGTCTAACCGGGGAGATCTGCTGAGTGCACAGAAGGAAATTGGTGCCATTCCACCAGAGGTGCTGGATGAAGCTCAGGAGGATGAATGTCCTGATGTGACAGTACCCCAGGCCACCGATATATCTTTTCAGTCTTCATCTCAGGTAATGATGTGTTAACAATTTGATGATAAATCAAAACGATTTTACTGTAAACCTAGTTTGCAGAGGTTCATTTTTCTTAATTAGTGATGTGTGATTGACTCGTTAAATCAACAATTCATTTGTGTAACATGAACACAACAAACTTTATCAACCTCATTGTACCCCTCTCACTGTTTACACATAATTACTTAAGGAATCTACACTTGAAAGTGGTGTGTTCAGCAGTCCTGCCAGCACCCCGTTTGAGGACAGTGGGCCCATCACTTCAACTCTGGTAAAGTGGCTAATGTATTCACCATCAGAAATCCTTGTTCCTTCACCTTTTTCTTTTAAATTAGCTGTACAAGAATTGGTTTTGTGTCCATTTCATGTGACAGGCTAGTCGGTGTGATCCTAGAGGAATTCCCGGATGGGAGGCAGTCGATGCCTTGGCAGGGTATCTTGTCTGCCTCAATCGGACAATAACCGCTCTCTCAAACTCTGAGATAGTAGAGATATTAAGACTGTACTCCAGCCTGGATCCCATTGATAAGTCCCCAACCAAATACTCCATGAAAAGTAAAAAAAAGACCTTGTCAGGACCAAGGAGAGCTTCTCGGAAGCGCAGTGGCTCTGCCCCAGGCCAGCAAGCAGCTGAGAGGTATCTGCCTCTGATGATGATACAGTATATTTGTAATATGTGTGTGTGTGTGTGTGTGTGTGTGTGTGTGTGTGTGTGTGTGTGTGTGTGTGTATCTACATAGACACAACATTCACGTCTATGTGTTTACAGTACATACACATAATGTGGATTATGTCATCTTGTTATCTATTTGCAGATTGTTCATGGTTCATGGCCAGGCTGCCCAAAGACCTGATCTTAACAGGATTTCTGAGTGTGTTGCACTCAGACTCTACAAAGAGTTCCGGGAAGCCAGAAATAGGCCAAAGGACAACAAAGGGAAAACATTTGCAATACCTCAGTCAATTGTCATGACTTACAGTCATATCAAACAGTTAATAGAGGACTGCAAAGACATACTGGACAACACCAACCTTTTACTTGTGACTATAAACAACACCACAGTGTCCTCCTGGTTAGTTCATATTTACAGCTTCATACATTCACTTCAATATGAAAACCTACATATTCATACAAGATAAATTCCACACAAATAACAACAAAAAAGTTCTATTCTGATTTTTATTTTCTCTAGGCTGCAGGTTCGGCAGAAGAGAACCGACCGTGATTCGTTACTGCAAGGGTTGCAGCTTCTTCAGCAGGTCCATGTGGCAGAGGAATCACTCCTGGAGGCCAACGCGCTAATACAGTTATGGAGTTCCAGGAACCAGAAAACCGTGAGGGTGAGGCAGTGATTCGTAAACGTCGCTGTGCCAGAGCGGTGTTTCCCAATGGTGCCAGCTCAACCAATGCAGATCAGGACTGGCCGATAGCACAGCACTGGCCTGGGGATGCTGTCTTCCCTGCTTTGTCGGATGTTGCCTACTGCCAGCAGGGTCAACACTCAGCTCCAGCGTCTCACTCTCAGGGCTGGTCCCCTTACCTGCCGTCACCTGCTCCAGCGTCTCACTCTCAGGGCTGGTCCCCTTACCTGCCGTCACCTGCTCCAGCGTCTCACTCTCAGGGCTGGTCCCCTTACCTGCCGTCACCGTCACCTGCTCCAGCGTCACACTCTCAGGGCTGGTCTCCTTACCTGCCGTCACCTGCTCCAGCGTCACACTCTCAGGGCTGGTCCCCTTACCTGCCGTCACCGTCACCTGCTCCAGCGTCACACTCTCAGGGCTGGAACACTTACCAGTTGCCACCAGTGCCAGCTTCTCACTCCCATGGTGGCCATCATGATCAACCGCCACCAGCTCCAACACCTCAACCTCAAGGCGGGCTTCCTTACCAGCCAGCCCCAGCACCACTAGCTTCTCTCAATCGGTTCCGAGAATGGAGATTGCGAAAGGCAACCCTGGAGGATAAGGAGCGAGAGATAAGAGGTGATCCCCCCAAGAAGCGGCAAACCAAAGAAAGCTACCACTATCAGTGTAAAATATGTGGTCAGTCAAAGAGCAAACTTACTGGCCATACACAGTTACGGGGGAAATGGTACTGTCCTGCATCTGGACAGACCATCACAGAGTGGAAGAGCTCATTATAGAATACATATGTACTGTATATAGTTGTTTTTATAGTTGTTTTTATAATTGTGCTGCACTTTGATGTTTCATAACAAGCCCATACATTGTGTTATTTCTATTTCAAAGTGTTTGTGTTATCTTTATCTATGTTTACGTTAACACAGTTAACGGTTTGTTGGAGTTTTGTGTGTTCTTTTAAAAAAACAAACACACACATACAGCTCTTTATTTGAGATGTTTGTGTTCTTTAAAAAAAAAAACACACACATACACCTTTGGTGTTTGTGTTATTAAAAAAACAAAAAAACAAAACACAACTCTTGTGGTGTAACAGTAACACATCCATCCTTTGGGTGGAAGATCCAGGTGCAAATCCTGGCAGGAGTGTGCACCTTGTTGGCCTAATCAGTATTTAATTAAAATTGAATTCATAATATATTATATTTTCTATTATTATTATTATTATTATTATTATTATTATTATTATTATTATTATTATTATTATTATTATTATTATTATTATCATCACAACAAAGCATTATTGTTATTCTTACCAATCCAATCCTATTTGTATCTGTTTGGAAGTTATATTTGATGAATTCCTAGCACTTTATAAAAGTGTTCGTTAATTGAGAAATGTTTCAATCCGGGATCGAATCGGCGACTTTCTCATTTGTCCTCTCTCTCTCTGAGTATTTGTTTTACATCCTGCGATGGTGGTATAGTGGTGAGCATAGCTGCCTTCCAAGCAGGGGCCAGGTGACCTGGGTTCAATTCCCAGCCATCGCAGTCGATTTCTTGCTGTTGTGTGCTTTATTTGTCAAGAAGTAAGCAGAAAGGCAAAAAATTGGCTACTTTTCCACTATGATTGATAACATAGCAGAGCAAGCATTTTGCCCTGGGTTGATTTCCAACCAGTACAGTTGCATTTACAGG
>NC_041348.1:8106152-8138711 GCF_004354835.1 Perca flavescens
GAGGCTTAGAACAACAATGAGAGTAAAAGAATTACATAATCATTAATATTTTCATTGAAATATGCTCAATTATGTTAGTCAAAAGCTGTTAATAATTTGGGGAAAGAACAACAAGGGCGAAAAGTAAGCCCAGGGATTTATTTGCTTGGACCAACCATGAGGTGGAACTGCTACTGAAAGGCATGCGAGCTTACCTAATATATATATATATATAATATAATACCTTATATGACTGACTGACGTAGGTGTCTGCATTCGCTTCCAAAGTTCTCCGTTTCTGCCTGTACAGACTACAACGCAACCCTGCAAGTTTCAAACTTAAACGGGTTGATCGACGTTCAAATGTCTTTGTGTAAGGGTCATGAAAGGCCTAAACATAGCAAAAGATATGCGCTTTTAAGGAAAACATTATTAAAGTGGATATAGTCCAAGAAAGACAACAATTTTACAACAGCATTGAGCATGTTCCTGCTATCAAAGAGAGCTTTACAGTGAAGATATGATCACCTACCTCAGCATCCAGGAACGTAGGAAGGAAGCAGGAACGTAAGACGGATCCAGGAACGTCAAACAACAACAATTTGACGGCGAAGAGGTTGAGGCTCACGAAAGGTAAGAACAATGAGGTTATGAACAATGAGAGGAAACGAATTACATAAACATTTAAAATAAAATTATTAAAATATGCTCAATTATGTTATTCAAATACTGATAATAATTTGGAGAAATAACAACAATGGCTAAAAGTAAGCCCAGGGATTTATATGCTTGGACCAACCATGAGGTGGAACTGCTACTGAAAGGCATGCAAGCTTACCTAACCGACAAGACTGACTGACGTGGGTGTCTGCATTCGTTTCCAAAGTTCTCTGTTTCTGCCCGTACAGACTACAACGTGTCGTGTTTCAAAATCCACTAAGTAGGCAAGAAGAGGACTTAAAAGTTTAACAAGTATTTATTTAAGTAAAATCATAAGAGCATAAACGTGTACACGGGTCCGAGTTGAGCAGGCACACAGGCTTCTCTCATCAGACTGAATTTTCTGGCTTATACATGAATTCATATATCAGTCTCTAAGAGCATTTTGATTTGTTTATTAAAAGTTGGAGGAGTACCGTGGTTTAGACTTAGCGTCCCCTGGTTGGTGCACAGACTGGTCCCAGTCTTTTGGCACACGCCCTCTTCATCAGCTGTTAGGCGGACTTTAGCTATGCTGATGGTCAGAAAGAACAATGCGCCGCTGTTGCCTGTCACAGGTTGAGGAGTAACTTATTCTCATGGTCAAACTGATATCAAACTGATATTAACTTTCTTGCTGCACTCTTGTTGCTTTCTGACCACCGTCATACAGTGCTGCTGTACAACAGTACAACAGTATCCTTTTCTCACTTTGCATGACTAAGCTGTCACAGTGCTCTTCCACTAAACACACAACTATAATTCAACTATGATTTGTATCCTCATAAAGAATAGCCAACTTGACTGATTATTTTTATTTCTTACAGATCCCCCTATTCACACCTCAGGTGTGAATACTACTAAGTTTAGGATTATATGGCCCTCAAACTGGTAAATAATTGTCCGCACTAGGGGAAGAAGAAGCAAGATTAATATAGCATAGCATTACATTGGTGATTCACTTCCTTCATTGTCCGAATCAGTCTCATCACCATCCTCCATCCCCAACAGGGGCATGGAGTAGGCTGGAGGAGCATCTTTCTGGGGATCTTTTTTTGGTCAGAGCCACATCAATCCATCTGTTCACCAGAGTGCGACAACAAGGGATGCAACAGCATCCACAACACACCAATATGCCCACAAACACTGCCACGGACATAAGCATGGAGAGTACAATTGCTTTGTATTTGCCAAAAACGTCCTCCAGCCAACTGGTGATGAGGTTTTCAGCCACACCCGAGTTCTCTGCTAATTCATTGGCTAGAGAGGTCAACCCCTCCAAGGCTCTAGTGATGCTACCATCCGGGGCAGTATTATTGGGAATAAATGTATAACAAGCATCTCCAAACATGTGGCACACACCCCCTTTTTCTGCCAACAACATGTCCAGTGCCATACGGTTCTGAAATGCCATGAGTGAGGAGGCGGCTAATTGTTCGGACACACCCCTCAGGCCATCCCTAGTCCGGTTCAAAAACCTCTGCTGGTTGTAGTATATATAATTTATCCAGTCCACATTCTTGTTTTTAGTTATCCAGGGCAGTATAGACTCAAAACCCTTTGCTATCTGATTCTGAGCTTTGAACTCCTCTGGTACACCCCTTGGTATTCCAATTGCATCTATATACACCCTACTATCTATAGACCTGAACGGGGTGCTTGGATCTCCCCATGTACCAAAACCCAAGTCAGTGTCTCTTTTAGCCCTCTTCAAGGAATGTTTGTGGTAGGTAGACTGTACTGTCTCCTCTAGCTTCCCTGCGCTAATAGGAAGCATGGTAATCGGCAGTAATAGGGACACTAAGGCGCAGGTTCCCCCCCATTTAGCAGGTAAGGATGGTCTAAGGCGGGGCTGTGTCCCACACATCCACCAGACATCAGCGAGTCCCTTACTCTGATTGTTAAACATCGACTGTGTGACATTGGGAATGAACGAAGATGTGTTGTAGGTGTACATACAAAACTTCTTAAGTAGGTGTCCCACATTCATGGTAGAGCTGTTGGGTTGTGTGATGCAAGTATAGTTACCAAGGTAGGCGACCACTCCTGGAGGCGGTTGTATTGCACGCACTCTGGGATACAGGAGAGACAGGGTCCTGCAGACATCACTTTCCATGGTCACATCACTGTAAAGACTTAACATACAATTATAACCAATAAGGTCGTCCACAGGTGAGAGTGGGAATGGTACTGTCCCCAAATGAGGTCTTGCTTTAGCACGGATAACACAGTCAGACATTTTATGCGTTCTAGCAGTATATTTCATCATTTTGAGCCACGTGTTACCTGAGGGTGTGAAACCAGTTTCCATCTCCAACCTTTCCTCAATGGTAAAGTCCTCTAGGTTCAAATATTTCACTAATGGCCCTTTAGAGTCTTTCAGGACACCCATACCTGTGTTCATTGCGTCAACCTTGGCAGTAATGGATGTGGACGGTGTACTATTACTCCATGGGTCTGTGACTTGAATGATGAACTGTCCTAATGGATCTTTCCCTTCAGCATACAATCCCATAACATAAGTCCCTGCATCCTCTGGTTTTGGATCCTTCAACGTCACATATATAGGATTACATTTCTGTTCCTGGCATCGTCCTTCCTGCTTTCTACCTACACTCAGTCTGGATTTCAGGTCCCTATGTGTTATCGTAAGGTGCATTGTATCATATGGTTCACATCCCACATTTCCCCAATCTGAGCCTGTGTTAGCTATGGCACACTTCCAACTGCTACACCACTTGTCTGAGTTGGTCGTGACGCATATGTATATGACTTCCTCTCTTCTGTCTTTGGTGGTGCATGGCACTATGTCGCATAGGTCTAATAGGGCTGTGCTTGTGTGTCCCCTAATAAATGACAATGTGATCTGTCCCTTTGTTCTAGTCACCTGAACCTCCCTTCTTCCTCTGTCATATTTGGTATCTATGAACCAAAATAACAACATAACGAGTATGGCTGTAGATATTAGCATTCCTACCCAGACCTTCCATGTGCATCCATAGTAGTATTTTTTGTCTGGGTTCGCTCCCTTGGACTGATTGCCTAAGTTTGAACGGGAGCGGCATTGTTGATCAAATCAGCTCTAACTTCCCTCAAATCACGGGAAGGTGTAGGTGCTGGGGCACAATGTGTCAGGTGGTGCCAAGCAGCTCCTGCCCGGCCTTTTACTTGGACAGTGTGAGGTAACCTCCCTCACTTCGTACGGTCCAAGCCACCTGGGCTCGGTCCACTTTCTCTTGTGGACTTTCACTCGCACCCAGTCACCTACCTTGACACTGCTCCGGGGCTCCTCTTCTCCCGGGGTCTGTGCTCTGGCGACCTGTTCAGATAAAACTGAAGTAAGACTGGTCAATGCCTTCATGTAGTCATCATATTGTTGTTTACACAGATCCAGGGATGGCATATGACCTCCATCCCTGGGTGGGCCTGGCATTTTTCTTCCAGTCAGTAACTCATGAGGAGATAAGTGTGTGTCAGATCCTGGGGAACTGCGCATGGACATAAGAGCTAACAGCAGTGCTTCTACCCATGTTAGTTTTGTACCTTCACATGCTTTAGCGATTTTTCTTTTCAGTGTCTGGTTGGCCCTCTCCACTAATCCCTGTGATTGTGGATGATAAACTGACCCATATCTGTGTATGATCCCTAATGCCTCTTCTACTTTCTGTAGATGTTTGTTAGCAAAATGAGATCCATTGTCTGATCTTATTGTGCGTGGTACGCCATATCTCGGTACTAGTTCATTTTTCAGCCATTTTACAACTGTCTGTGCTGTTTCATCTTTACTTGGCATCGCTTCAACCCATTTTGTGAATCTGTCTACCATTACAAGGAGATACATTTTTCCCCCTACTCTGTTCTCTGGCCCCATATCTGTGAAATCTATGGTGATGTCTTGAAAGGGGGCTGTAGGCACAGGGAATTTTTCTGCTGGGGCCTTGAATGGCTTCTTGTTATTGTGTTTGTTGCATGTGTCACATTCTTCCACAAAGTTGGTGATGATGTCTGACATCCATGGGTGCCACCATAGTTCTTTCATGTTTGTAAGGGTTCTTCTGGTTCCCTCATGGGTGGGGCCGTGCATGGTTGGGAACAATAGTCGACATAGCTTTGCCGGAGCCACTATGTGTCCAGTGTGTGACCTCCAAATGCCGTCTTTATCCTTGCATACTTCTTTTCTCTGCCATTCTGAATGTTCATATGGTCCGGCCTCTTCTTGGATGTCTTTTATGTTTTCTGTGGTTAGTTCTGTTGGTCCTCCCTCTGGTTGCAGTGTCATTTGTCTGGGAGTGTACCCTCCAACTTCTTTGGCTCTTTGGTCTGCTGCTTCATTTCCTTTTGCCACCCTTGTGTCTGCTTTGTCATGTCCTTTGCACTTCATTATTGCCACTGCTACTGGCGCTTTTACTGCTTCCAGTAGGGTTACCAGTTGATCCTTGTGCTTGACAGGAGTCTTGCTGGTGGTCAGGAAATTCCTATTCTGCCATTGTGGTCCATCTATATGCACCGCTCCATGTGCGTATGCTGAGTCTGTGTAGATATTGACCCTTTTCCCTTCTGACCACTGCAGTGCTTTTGTAAGTGCCAATATTTCAGCCATTTGTGCTGATGCAGGTTGTGGTATTATTCCTGAGTCCACTTCGGTGTGTGTACCGTCTGCGTGTTGTTCCATCACCGCATAAGCAGCCACATTTCCATTTTCTCCTTTGTAGCAGCATCCATCTGTGTACAGCCAATGTTGTGCATCTGGCAGAGGTTCGTTTTTCAGATCTGGCCTGAGTTTCAGTTCTTGTGCTGCCACTTCTTCACAGCTGTGGGGTTTTCCGTGTCCCATTTTGTCTGCCAAATTGATGGCTGAGGTTACAAAAGTGATGTGGGGTTGTCTCAGTTCCTTCTGTATTTTCAGTTTTTGTTCAGTACTGAACGTGAATGCATTGCTCTGCAGGAATGCGGTCACTCCGTGGTCCGTGTGGATCTGCAATGGGTGATGCATGACCAGGTGGGTTGTTTTTTGGACAGCTTTCGATAATGCAGCCAGATGTTGAGCACAGGATGTTTGTCCTTGTTCAATAGTGTCCAATTTCGAGCTGTGGTAGGTTAGCACTAACCTGTCTCCCCCTTTTTTCTGGAAAAGGGCGGCATGAACATGTCCGTTCTTGACAGAAACATCAAGATGAAATGGAATGGTGTAGTCAGGTGCAGCCAATATGGTGGCCTGGGAGAGTGCTTCCTTAGTGAGGGAGAAGGCAGTTTCAGCTTCAGGAGACCATTGGAGGAGAGCATTTAGGTTTCTGTTTCCAGCTTCAGCCACTAGGTCTCTGAGTGGTTGGATGAGGAGGGTGTAATCAGGGATATAGTTTCTGCTGTACCCGTCAAACCCAGGAAAGACAACATGTCCTGTACTGTTTCTGGGCGAGGATGCTGGAGAATGGATTCTCGATGTTGGCTGGATAGGGTCTGACCTGTGGCAGAGACTTCTCTTCCCAGGAAGGCAACCTTCCTCCTGCAACACTGGACTTTTTCCTTCTTGACCTTATAACCTTTGGATGCAAGAAATGACAGGATGGTTCCTGTAGCTTGCAGGCAGAGCTCAGCGGAGGGTGCACCAAGGAGAATGTCATCCACATATTGGAGCAGGATGACATCTTCTGGCAGAGAGATTTGGGTTAGGTGTTCTCTGAGTACGTCATTGAAAATGCCAGGAGAGTCTCTGTAGCGTTGGGGCATTCTGGTGTAGGTGTACTGGGTGCCACAGAAGGTGAAAGAAAATATGTGTTGAGAGTCATGGTGGAGTGGGATGCAGAAGAAGGCATTGGCCAGGTCAATGACAGTGAAAAAACTGTGAGAATGATGTATGTTCTGTAGAGCCAAGTATGGGTCTGGAACAGGCCGAACATCTGGCACCGTGGCTTGGTTGATGGGTCTGATGTCCTGCACCATTCTCCATCCTTTTCCAGGTCCTTTTGTCACAGGAAACAGAGGTGTGTTCCAGTCACTCCAGGTGGGGACTAGAACTCCAGAGTCCAAGAGCCCAGCGATAGTAGGAGAGATGCCCTCAGTTTGGTCTTGGGAGAGTCTGTATTGTGGTTTCCAGATGACCTCACTGGGTTCTTTCAATGTGATAGGAATGTTCGAGGTATCTACCTGCCCCACATCATGCGGACCAGTTGTCCATAGGGCCACAGGAACAGTGGCCAGTAGTCTGTCTGTGTCAGGATGATCTGTCATCTCGCGGCCATGGTGTCTAGCTAGTTCTTTCCTTTCAGGATGAGTTGTTTCTGTGGTAGGGGTGGAAATACACCACATATCTTCTTCTTTAGCCTTCCATATCCGTGGCAACGAGGTTTCCTCCCACGTTACTGTCAGGGCTCTTTTGACCTTTGGTCCCAATGATCTGGCTTCATAGGCATATCCTATGGCTAGGCTGATATGTGGAGCTGAGTCAGTACCTAGTTGATACCACGGTTGGATGTGTTCAATAAGGTCAACTGCAGCTGCAACTCCTTCTTTGCCAATGAACATGGAAGTGGTGGAGATGGTGGGGGTGAGGAGTGTCATGTTTGCCTCCCAATCGTAATCGTAGCAATCATCTGGTGTGATGGTGTAGTTGAGAGTGCAATGGAGGTCATCCAATGGTGCTTTGTATGGATGTAGTGTGGAGATCCATTTTCTCAACTGCATATACTGGTGCTGTATAGCAGGTGTTTGTGGGAGAGTGCCATCTAGTCTGAGCCAATAGACTGTGGTGAAAGGTTCCTCCGGTGGCAATGGGGCTGGAGCCATATGGAGAATTCTGCAGGCTGGAGTGAGAGGGGGAGGTGTGGAGGCGACATGCACACCCTCTTCATTGCAGTAGATGGTGATGCCCAGCTTGCAGAGGAGATCTCTTCCAAGTAAATCGACTGGACATTCTGGTGCATACAAGAACTGATGGGTGGTGCAATTAGTTCTCCAAGTGACAGGGACAGGCGTGGTATAGAATTGTTTCTGTGGCGTTCCCGAGACTCCAACCACCACAGTGCTGTCATATGATAAGGGAAGCTGAGTTGTGATACAGGAATATATAGCCCCCCCAGAGTCAGCCAACATTAAGTGTTTCCTTCCATTTATGGTGCATTCAACGAGTGGCTCTTTCAGGGGTGAATATGTGTCCAATTGGTTGGCTGAACTCTCTGGGCCCCATCAGTATTGTTCTCCCATCCAAGCCTGAGTGGGCAGGTGGCTTTGGTTAGGCACCTGTGGAGTTTGTTGCTGTGTGGGTGGTCTGTACCCGCCTCTGGGAGCAAACTGTCCTCTTCCTCCTCTTGAATAGCCTCTTCCCCTGGATCCATTGGGAGGTGAACGACATTGAGAAGCCCAGTGTCCTGGTTTGCCACAAATGTAGCAGGAGTCCCTCCTGGGGGGACCTCCTCTGGAAGAGGCCCTCCCCCGTGGATTAGGAATGTACACTGAGGCAGTGGAGGGGTCCTCGACTTCTCCCGCATTCCACTCAAAGGATCGAGTCATGGCGTCTCCTACTGCTTGGCTAACTGCATCATGTACTTCGATCAACAGGTCTGAGAGGACTCCCATCTGGTTTGCAGGTGCAGGGTCTTGTACTGCCATTTGTTTAACAACCTTTTTCTTGGTATTAACTTCTTCAGTGGCTTTCGAGACCTGTAGCTTCAGAGCTCTTTTGGTCAACTGCTGCATCTCTTCATCATCTTTGGCTGTTTGTTCGCGATGTAGGTCGGTGTGATGGGAGATGTGCGCCAACCATTGTTCTTCTGGCAGGTGAGCTAGGCCAACGGTGAGTTTCAGTTGTTTTTGTACTGGCTCAGGCAGACCAGCTATGCATCTCTCTCTCCACAGCAGGATGGAGGCCTTGGAGCGGTCATACTTCTCTCCCCAAGCTGACCTCCATAGAGATTTAGCCCTGTTAAGATAATCAATGGGGTTTTCGCCTGGTTTCAGGGTTAGGCCTGTCATGGCTTCTGGGTTGGCCTTGGTGGGATATTTATCACGAAGCCCATCCCAGACAACTCCTCTATAGTTCCCGAAATTGTCTCCATCATGGTCATGTCTGGAGTTGTGGAGGCTCTTGAGCAGGCGTTTGGCTTCATCACCACCCATGGCTCTGGTGAGGAGGGCTCTCATATCTGCTAGGGCCAGGGTTTGGCCCTGGCAAAGTTCTTCCAACTTTCGTATCCATGGTCCAGCTCCCTGGGTGATTGGCGGGAGGTCATCCAGTAACCCCTCCAGATCTCTGTGTTTGAATGACACATACACTCCAAAGTTGGTTGAGGGGTGTTCCATAATAGGGAAAGCTCCAGCCCCCCTTTTTTGGGGTCTGTCTCTAAGGTCATATACTCTTCTTGCTTCATCCATGACCTTCGCTTCTCCTTCAAACACACCTTGCAGCTGCAGTTTCTGCATGCCTCCATCGTGTGGGGGACCCCTTTTGGTGAAGTGTTTTATAATTCTGTGCTGCTTTTCATCTTCATCGTCAGTAGAGGATACGTCAGTTCCTGATTCCTTCAAGCTAACCGCTGAAGTGTGGCTGGAGAAGGTGTAGTCAGAGTGTTTGGAGACTTTATCTGAGGGGGCATACTCATTTACAAATGGATCAAAAGGAGGTGGTCTCATTTGCAGACCCCCTCTAGGAGTGCTCTGGGACCGAGGTTGGGGCAGGAGTTGAGGCGTTGATTGTGATGGTGGCAGTTGGAGTGATGCAGTGGATGGTCCTGGGGGTCCTTGGCCTGATGGTGACTGTGTCCCAACCATGGATTCCCCCTTGAGCTGGCTCATTTCTGCTCTGGTGTTTTGCATTTGATTTTCTAGTTTGTCAACTGTGTCAGTCAGGTCGGCTGTGCATTTCACCAGATTTGCCAGGTCATTGTGTTGGGGGATGTCCAGATCCAGAACTCCTCCATTCACTTCCAGTACACCTCTCTTTACTGGCACCACAGGAGCTTGAACCACTGTTATAGCCTCGTAGGATGGAGGTGCTGTTGGTTGTGGCAGGGAAGGGTACATGCTGGCAGTGGCTGTGGTTGGGTTATTATTAGTCTTTTCTGGTACTACTTCAGTTGTGCCACCAGATGTTGCCAATTTATCATTTTTCCTTTTCAGTTTACCCAGCAGTTCAGTCAGCCCCCTTGTGACATCTTTCTCCACGGCTTTCTTTTGTTTACGCCCCCATGCAGGCCCCCACCTACTACTCCCTTTTTCTTTCCATTCTGTGTCTGCCACTCGTGCCTGACTCTCTGCTCTGATATTCAAAGTTCTCAATACACTCTCATCTCTCCCTATGTCTGCCAACAGTCCTTCCTTTTCCCACTTACAGAGTATCTTTTTCCCTGTCTCAACCCATTGTTTCTGCTGCCCCCCTGGTGCTTTCTTCCCCAGTTTCACCAACAGAAAAGCTTTCAGTTCTTTCATTTCAGCACTGTATGCACAATCTTTCACTTCTTTATGCCATGATACAGTTCCCAATAGCACCCGAAACACACTATATATAAGAAACCGTATATATTTTCAACGAACAATTGTCTCTGCTTTTCAAAGTGTCAATTTGGCTCTGTAACGTCAGTCTGTCTCTTGTCCTGCTGTATGTTGCTCTCAAAATCTGAGTCTAGCTCTAAACTCACTTCGTCACCACTACCTGTTACTGTTTCACTCTTTTCCTAAAGTATTCTCTCCTGTCCGTTCGGACACTTCACACAATGGACCTTCACTGGTAATTGTTTCTACTTCAAGCTGTGCCTTATTCATTTTTTTAATTTTATCCTCTTCACAGTATACCTCAAAATCAAACAGTGCTCTAGTAATTTTATTCTCTTCACAATATACTTCAAAATCTGCCTCCGTATCGAAATGTAAAACGTTTTCTGTCATTGCATTGAATTCACAATCATTGGCTTTTTACAGTATCTACCAACCAACCGATTGAATAACCAACCATTGGCTTTTTACAGTATCTACCAACCAACCGACTGAGATTCCTCTAATTAAGTCAAATTAAACCAACTCTCCGATTTTTCTAACCAAGAGCTTTTTACGGTGAATTCACAATCATTGGCTTTTTACAGTATCTACCAACCAACCGATTGAATAACCAAGCATTGGCTTTTTACAGTATCTACCAACCAACCGACTGAGATTCCTCTAATTAAGTCAAATTAAACCAACTCTCCGATTTTTCTAACCAAGAGCTTTTTACGGTGAATTCACAATCATTGGCTTTTTACAGTATCTACCAACCAACCGATTGAATAACCAACCATTGGCTTTTTACAGTATCTACCAACCAACCGACTGAGATTCCTCTAATTAAGTCAAATTAAACCAACTCTCCGATTTTTCTAACCAAGAGCTTTTTACGGTTTTATTTCACCCAATGTACTCAACTTTCCGACCAGTTGTAGATCAAAAGCTTTTTACGAGTCTCTTATAGCCAATTTATAGGTCTCGTCAGACCATTGAACCTTCGAAGGTTTACCTCTTTGATTTTAGTTTTGCCCAACTCTCCGATTTCAATGAACCAAGAGCTTTTTACAGGTCTAATTTAGATTAAATTTTTGTCGCCCAACTCCCCGGTCACGGCGGACCAGAAGCTTTTTACAGGCTAATTTAGATTTATTTTTTGTTGCCCAACTCCCCGGTCACGGCGAACCAGAAGCTTTTTACAGGCTAATTTAGATTTATTTTTTGTTGCCCAACTCCCAGGTCACAGTAGACCAGGAGCTTTTTACAGGCTTTCTCTTCACTCTGTTAACAGTTCTTATTTTGCAATTTCGTTTTACTGTTTAGTTTTCTTTTATACTCTTAAGATTTCATTCAATTTACCAACGGCACTCTTGTTCTTCACTCAAAAATTTGGTTATGCTCAATGTGCAGAAGTTAGATATTAACAGGTCTCTGCTTACCTTATTTTTTGACAGCGCGCTGTTTTGAGTGAAGGAAAAACTGGAGTCCGTCCTGTCTGCTCAATTCAGGGGAAAGTCCTCTTGCGCCACCTAGTGGATCACGTCGGGGTCACCACTTTGTCGTGTTTCAAAATCCACTAAGTAGGCAAGAAGAGGACTTAAAAGTTTAACAAGTATTTATTTAAGTAAAATCATAAGAGCATAAACGTGTACACGGGTCCGAGTTGAGCAGGCACACAGGCTTCTATCATCAGACTGAATTTTCTGGCTTATACATGAATTCATATATCAGTCTCTAAGAGCATTTTGATTTGTTTATTAAAAGTTGGAGTACCGTGGTTCAGACTTAGCGTCCCCTGGTTGGTGCACAGACTGGTCCCAGTCTTTTGGCACACGCCCTCTTCATTAGCTGTTAGGCGGACTTTAGCTATGCTGATGGTCAGAAAGAACAATGCGCCGCTGTTGCCTGTCACAGGTTGAGGAGTAACTTATTCTCATGGTCAAACTGATATGATATTAACTTTGTTGCTGCACTCTTGTTGCTTTCTGACCACCGTCATACAGTGCTGCTGTACAACAGTACAACAGTATCCTTTTCTCACTTTCCATGACTAAGCTGTCACAGTGCTCTTCCACTAAACACACAACTATAATTCAACTATGATTTGTATCCTCATAAAGCATAGCCAGCTTGACTGATTATTTTTATTTCTTACAAACGCAACCCTGGCTGTGGCTGACAATTTGACTGAATAGTTTGATTTCATTACTCACTGTAATAAAGTAGAAAACAAATGTACTTTCCACCCGGTTTCCAACCTTAGCCATTTTGCGTGTCAGGCCAACGCAATGACTAGTGCACTATGGAAACCTCGGTAGGCCTGTTTGATTTTGCAAAGTAAACTCAAACAAACTTGTTTCCACCCAGTTTTGAGCTGGGGACATTTCACGTGTGAGGCAAATGTGATAACCACTACACCACGGAATCCAATGAAAAGTTTTTTTTCACATGTTCGTCGGGAAATGCACCATTCATATTTTACTTACAATGTTGAAAATGCCGTTTGACATGTCTATTTATGACACATAGATATGTTAAACAGGATTCAGTCACAGCTGCTCTGTCATGGACATGAGTGACAATGAATATATAGTAGACCTAAATGTTTCCACATGTATTCACTGTTGCCTAGATGCTGTAATAGCGCCACCTAGCGAGTAACGTGCTACCGCTTGGGCGGTCCTCGTTAGTATAGTGGACAGTATCTCCGCCTGTCACGTGGAAGACGGGGATTCGATTCCCTGACGAGGAGACCTGGTAATTATTTACCAATGACAATATGATCACCTACCTCTGGATCCAGGAACGTATGACAGATCCAGGAACGTCAAACAATGAGGCCAAGAGGCCTCATTGAAAGGTAAGAGCAATGAGGCTTAGAACAACAATGAGAGTAAAAGAATAACATAATCATTAATATTTTTCATTGAAATATGCTCAATTATGTTAGTCAAATGCTGTTAATAATTTGGGGAAAGAACAACAAGGGCAAAAAGTAAGCCCAGGGATTTATTTGCTTGGACCAACCATGAGGTGGAACTGCTACTGAAAGGCATGCGAGCTTACCTAACCGATAAGACTGACTGACGTAGGTGTCTGCATTCGCTTCCAAAGTTCTCCGTTTCTGCCTGTACAGACTACAACGCAACCCTGCAAGTTTCAAACTTAAACGGGTTGATCGACGTTTCCAAATGTCTTTGTGTAAGGGTCGCGGAAAGGCCTAAACATAGCAAAAGATATGCGCTTTTAAGGAAAACATTATTAAAGTGGATATAGTCCAAGAAAGACAACAATTTTACAACAGCATTGAGCATGTTCCTGCTATCAAAGAGAGCTTTACAGTGAAGATATGATCACCTACCTCAGGATCCAGGAACGTAGGAAGGAAGCAGGAACGTAAGACGGATCCAGGAACGTCAAACAACAACAATTTGACGGCGAAGAGGTTGAGGCTCACAAAAGGTAAGAACAATGAGGTTATGAACAATGAGAAGAAACGAATTACATAAACATTTAAAATAAAATTATTAAAATATGCTCAATTATGTTATTCAAATACTGATAATAATTTGGAGAAATAACAACAATGGCTAAAAGTAAGCCCAGGGATTTACATGCTTGGACCAACCATGAGGTGAAACTGCTACTGAAAGGCATGCGAGCTTACCTAACCGACAAGACTGACTGACGTGGGTGTCTGCATTCGTTTCCAAAGTTCTCTGTTTCTGCCCGTACAGACTACAACGCAACCCTGGCTGTGGCTGACAATTTGACTGAATCATTTGATTTCATTACTCAGTGTAATAAAGTAGAAAACAAACGTACTTTCCCCCCGGTTTCCAACCTGAGCCATTTTGCGTGTCAGGCCAACGCAATGACTAGTGCACTATGGAAACTTCGGTAGGCCTGGCAAGGATTTCAAGAAAGGGACAGTTTTCCATGCAGGTTATTGAGATTTTAAATCAGCAGAGTTTGATTGTGCAAAGTAAACTCAAACAAACTTGTTTCCGTCGCGTAGGGCTTAATTCTCTTAACTTTTACCATTCATTCTCTATGGTAAGTCTTAAACTACGGCTGTCATATACTTGTGGCCACAAGCTGGATTTCGGGGGCGCTGTTTCCCCCTGTGGATAGAGTTAAGGAGAGACTCTTTTTTTTCTTCTTTTTCCTTGTTTCCTCACAGTGACAGACGTCGCATCATAGACACAGATAAAGTGCACGGAGTTTTTGTCGATATACGGTGTTTTTTCAACTGTTCTGTCGTCTTACAAGCTGTCAACTTATCAAACGTAAGTATTAAATTAACGTGTCTCCGTTGTATATATGGGCAAACTGTTGTTATACACTGTTAGTTGTTTTAGGATTGATTGACAGGTTCAAACTGTTGTTTACTTAGCTAAGGTAACGTTAACGTTAGCTAACAATAACGTCAGCACATTCATGTTTTTCATGTAACGTTATGTACATGTCAGCGTTTACAGTAACGTGTACACTTGTAATGATGTTACGTTGCACATCTCTTACAGACATTGCTATTGTGCTTTCTTTGACTCTTTCATAGTGTTTATTTATTTACAAACCATTAAACACAGAGGTACTGTTAATATGTTGCTGCTACATACGTGTTTCAGAATATTTTCAATGGCTAAATACTACAATATGTCTAAAATGGGGATAAATTGATAATAGGTTAAACACAGACACTTTGTTCTATCTATCTGTCTATCTAGTTATCTCTATGTCTGTCTAGCTGTTACCTAGTCATTAAAAAGGCTGATTTATGTTAACATGAATAACTGTTTATAGTATGACTGTCTTTTTAATTATTACTATATAATATGGATACTATTTAGCTACAGTCGTGTTTCAGGCAATTCTTGTGTATATTTTCAATTAAATAATACAGTTTATGTCTAAGATGGGGTTCATTTGCTATGGCAAACAGCATATAGAATTATTGTTAATAGATTAATATGTGAATAATACATTTTGATCTATCTATCTATCTATCTATCTATCTATCTATCTATCTATCTATCTATCTGTGCTGTTACTTAGTCATTACAAATGCTGATTGATGTTAAAATAAATAACTGTTTATGTAACAGTATGACTATATTTTGATTATTACTATATAATATACATTGTGTTTTGCTGTGCACAGGAGATAATGAAGAAGACAACCAACTTCTTTCCCGGAAAGACTATGGTGTCTTTCAGGAAGGGTCCATCAGGTCATCTGCGGCAGGATCCCTCTGACGAGGCCATGCGGATCAAAAAGAACCCTTCTCTTCAGGACAAGTCTCCCCCTCAGAGACATGACCTTGTGAAGACCAATGCTCTCACTGTGGTCTTTGAGCGGGAGGGATGTGTCTGACCGACTGGAGGTGATGGGGGAGTATGTGCTGCAGTTTGGCAAGTACAAGGGTAAATTGTTTAGGTGGCTCCTGGAAAATGATGTTGGCTACACCATCTACCTGATGAAAAAGGTAGAGGAGGAGGAGAGAGATGGGACCTTCAACCCTCAGGGACACAACAAGGACAGCCTGCTGTCATTTCTGGACTATGCCAGGAGCTTCCAGTTAATTAGGGACCTCAGGGAGTATCTAGCTTCCAGGCTGCCTGCGCCACCAGTGGCATCAGAGGGTGAAAATACTGTCGGCTTTGGAGCCAGGGCAAAGGACACCTGGAGGCAGATCTGGGAGAGCAGGGCAGATGGATATGCTGCCTTCATCGTAGGAGTAAAGTGCATCAAAAACAGCAAGATGTACAACCTGCAGCAGTACATCCTCAAGCAGCAGAGGGCTGAGTCTGGGGAGTCCTGTCCACCACCTGCAGGAGTCTCCACTACATCAGCTGCCCCTACACCGCCTACATCTAGCATTCTAGGTCAGTACACAAAAATATGCAAATACAGATGGAGCGATGGAGGAAGACGAGGAGTTGGAGAGGGGGATGCTGAATCTGTCTCCCTATAAATTTGCCACTGAACTAAGTAGGTGGAGATAGTTTAATTAACAGAGTGTTTTTTAAACTCTTACTGTTTACGATAGTACTGTAGTCTAATCTAGTAGTCACCTGTGCTTTCAGGACCAGCAGCAGTCTCCAGAGCCCCGGCTGTGTCTCCACCAACAGGTTTTTCTCCATCGGTGTAGAGGGAGGATTCTTTTCTCAGCAGAATCCTCCTGCTATTACTGTTCTCCTTCAACTAGTTTGTTATTTTAGCCGTGTTCAGGCCTGTTCTGATGCTTGTGTTCTCTTACTCTCCCACTAACCTAAGGAATTAACAGGTCAGCGAAGATGGTAAGTGTTTTCTTTTTTTTTGCATGCTTTTTCTCAGGCTGTCATTCAAGGATTTGGCATTTTCTTTTTGCCATGCCACATCTTTGAATGACAGGCAGTGTGCTTACTATATATTCATATTGTTTCTGTGCTTTACCTGTTTTCTTAAAAGCATTGTGTTTTGTCATTGCAAATAAATAGCAATTCAGAATTGAAGGTTTTTTTTAGTTTTCAGTCTGTACTCACAGTTTGTTAGAGAGACAACAGGTAAAGACACATTCTGAAGCATAAACAGACTTGACTGTGGGAGGAAAATGACACTGAATTGTTTTTACAGCACACAGGACGGAGCCAACAGCGACGGTTTCCAGACCTGCCGAGCCTGATGACTCCTCTGGGATTGTTGCTTCTGTGAAAGGTTATTATATTAGTTCATTTCTCACTTCAAACTGTACTGAATGTTGTGTGACGGTATCATGTTATGTGACCAAATTGTTCCCACAGCCACGACAAAGGCCCGCTGCGGTCCCTCCTCAGCTGCTCGCCCTCGCCCCACAGCTTGGGGTAGAAGAACAGGCGCCTAATGTGTTGAGACAAAGTATGTTGTCCTCCTATACTACCAGTGTACCTTACATCAGTTTCATTCTGAAAATCAAATTAATATTTCACTGTCTTTTATATATATTACTCATAATATATGTCATCTCCCACTCTACTTTGTCAGAGCCTGGGATAACATCAGCTCCATTTCTTCCTGAAGGTAAATGCTTTATTTTCTTGAATACTGTGAGAAATAATATCTTATTTTAATGAGTATGTCTCACTTGCCTTTACTGTTTTTATCTCACCATCCTAGAGTTACCATCAGTGGAAGCACAGAGAGACACTGTCCCTGATGAAGGTATACATTTCAGTAACACTGTTATAACTGTAGCAGTCTTAATATAGAGCTCTCTTTCTTTTCTCTGACTGTGTATATGTTATACTCTTTTACAGCTCTGCCAAGTCCAGCACCATCTGTCCCTTTAGATGTGCCACACCAGCCTGCAGCCTCTGTCCCTGGCTATGCTCAGGATGTAGCGCAGTGGAACTGCTCCCACCAGCAGAAAATTTGGATGAAGACTGAGCTGGAGGCGTTGGGGCTGTGGCCGGGGTCACGTCCTGTTCGTCATCCTATGAACATGCTGTCCTTGTGGCGTAATCCACCTCAGCCTGAGCTCATAGACTCAATCTCTGAGCTGCCATCACCTAAATACTGTCAGCTTCATCCTTTTTTCATTTGGAAGCCGGAGCACACAATCATGGAGAGGGTAAGGAACAATTACATCTTGCCCTGCCTTCATGATTGTCCCAACCCTCAGGTAGCTTCTTCTGGCGTTGGAAGGCCAAGAGTTATAATTGGCACCAGCGGCCAGTACTATATTTTAGCCTCACGGCTCACCTGCAAGGCCTGTAGGACGTACTGGCATGCTGACAAGCCCCAGTGGCTGGAGAAGCTACCAGAGCGCTTCAGCAACATTGTTCCGGCTTTCCTAACTCACAAAAAGGCCATCTGCAAATCAGTAATGGATGAGATGAGGTGCAGAGAAAGCCCACCTGGCCTACCTGCTCAGTGTGCAGAACGTCAGGGATGCTGAGGCAGGAGTTTACAGCCAGCGAACCATCACTGGGCTTCTCAGACAGGCAGACACTCCGGCTCCATTCGGTGGCTACTCCGATGCTGACGGCTGGTGTGGAGTGTCTATTTCTTCTCACTACCTGGTCGACTGCCTGGTCCGTGAGTTTCAACGGCAGGAGCAGCTCCTCACTCTGTTGCTACAGGGGACCTTTGGACAAGTACTCAGGTCAGATCACACACGCAAAGTGGCTAGGAAGGTGGTGCTGTCATCCGGCACAATGTCTTCCTATGCCATAATGAATGAGAACTGGATGATCTTGAGCTGGGTGATGCTGCAGTCGGAGTGCGATCGGTCCCTCTATCCTCTGTATGAGGGGCTGTCTCGGCGCTACACTGCAGCTGGAGTGAGGAAGGCAAGCTACCACTGGGTTGACAGGTATAAATATAAGTTGAAATTAAATGTATATACTTGTTTTTATGTTGTTTTGTTTGTTGTTGTCCTCATGTCCATTTTGTATTACTTAATTTGCAGTTAATTTGTGTAATCTGACTCTCCTTGTTAATAGTCCATATAAAAAAAAAAAAAAAAAACACAAATTATATAGTAAACTTACAGTATATCCTTTTAAACTGTAAATATAATAAGACTCACTGTTTACAAAACATATTGTAGTGGCTCTAATGAAATTAATTTTCAATGTTTTAGGGACTGCTGTGCTGCCTTCAAGGTCCTGGACCCTGGTCATCAGGAGCAGCTGCTGTGGGACTGCTGGAGGACATCAGAGGCCACCGTGGCGGGCGACCTCTGGCAACCTTGCCAACAACAGTGCCTCGAGGAGCAAGTTTAACAAAGACATCAGCATCAAGTTAGACTTGTTTCACTGCATGAGGCGCTTTACCAGGGAGTGTGTGTCTGAACATCACCCTCTGTTCAGCTCCTTCTGCCAGTTCCTCTCTGCAGCATTTGTTGTGGTGGACCAGAGGGATCTACAAAGGCTCACAGAGGCATACACCTTCTGTGGAATCTCTCCTGCAAATCCGACAAAGCAGCACATAAGAGAGCACTGCAGGACAAAGGTGCCACAGCCGAGGGAGCTGCTGCAGAGGGTTGAAGATGTGTTGCACCACTTCTACCTGGCAAAGGACGCCAATGATGTGCCCCTGTTTATGGCCTCCATGCTGAAGTTGTGGAGGATCCAACGCGTCCACATCCTGAGAGGCTGCCTGAGCGACCCTGACGTCGGGGAGGGAATTCTCTACAGGTATGGTGGTACCTTGCAGCTCAACTACAACAAGGGTGCAGGAGCCTGTACCTGTTTGGATTACAGTGAGAGGCACCTCTCAGCAGGAGGGCTTCCACTTTCACCAAGCCCAGTGGGTGACAGGCAACCGGGTGTCCTGTGAACTTTTCCAGGCCCAGGCAATGACTGGAGTGGTGCGGTGGAACTTCCAGAGGCTGGTGGACCTGAAACAGCCTGGTGTGGAGCTGCCATCTGTGTTTGACCCCCTGTTAATTTCAGGACTGAACACAGCCTCTGTCAAGGTGACAGGCCAAGCAAAATATCCCAGGCTGCAAAATACAAACAGGGACACAGGGGAGAGATTTGGACTGCAGTTTGTGGAGCCAGGTTGTCGTCCTGTTGTGTTGAACTGGGACAAGCACAAGGTACAGCCCAACATCCCAGCTGCTGTAGCCATGGAGACAGAGGATCACTGCCCTGCTGCTGTGGTGGACACAGACTCTCAGGTAATCCACTCTAAACACTCACTGTCAATCACTGACCGTCCGACAGACTCACTGACTAAATCACTATATTTTATGTTATATTTCAGGAGACCAGTGATGAGCCAGTTGGAGCGGTGCCCATCCTATCTTTCCAGCAGGGCTCTGAAACCCTTTCCCAATCCCAGCAGTCCCAGCAATCCCAGCAGTCCCAGCCACCCTTGATACCAGCTGCGGCCAGAGCCAAATCAGAGACTCAGTCTTTGATGGATACAGGTATACAGACCTCACAGTATAAAGCAGGCCTGATAATATTTAATACGGAATAACTTAGTGTATCCAAAGTTTAAAACTATGGGAGAATATAATATATGATAAATGTAACAAATTTAACTGATCAACTCTTCACACAATCAACATATACATTTTTTTTAATCCATGTTTTATCCAAGTTTGGCAAAAAACAATATAATAAATGTAGGCTTTATTGTTTACACCATTCAGGGGTAGCACCGCTGCCTGTTTCTTCCTCTCCCCGGGCCGCCCGCACTGGACCAATCAAGACGGGAGGCCTTGTTCAAGTCTTGGACCACAGCCGGTGGAAAGAAGCCATGAGAGCTGCCATCGACGGGCTTCTGGTTAAGCACCATGGGTCAAAAGACTTTCTGAAGCGGGTGGACGCAGACTATGCTGCCATGGTCCAGAGAGCGTGCACTGACCCCAACAGCCTCCTTCATCCAACCACATGCCAACATATCTCCAGATATGTAAAGCATCTGGCCAAATTAAAAAACACCAGCTCCTCCCTCAATACCAGCCCAGAGAAAGTTTTGGAGACACAGCAGCTGTGGCACAGTTTGACTACAGGCAGTCAAACGACCAGCGTGCCTGTCGTAACTCTACCTCCTGCTACTTTCAACCCTTCACCTGCTGCTCCACCCCAGGAGGAGTCCCTGAGCCGGGCTACAGTGGAGCGGATTGTAGCAGAGTTAATGCAACAACAACAACATCAGCAGCAGCCGCCGCAGCCGCAGCAGCAGAAAAAAAAGACCAGGAACTGTGTAGCCTGTGGTCAGCCCAAGTCCCGGTATCTTGGCGATGGCTCATCAGTTCATTTCTTTTATCAGACACAAACAATCAAATACTTTTACTGCTCCACAAAGGTGTTTAAGACATATGCAGACGAAGGCCTCACAAACCCTCGGATGTCTTTTGAGGACTTTGCTGCGTCTCCATTCTTTGAGCGGGAGCTGGAGGGCGCCAGACAGAGGGGGGCTGAGTGGAGGAGGGTGGCAGAGGAGAGGGCAAAGAGGAAATCAGAATTGCAGCTTCCAACAGGTCGCCTGTGCAGGTTCTGTCATCAACCCCTAAAGCAGGGCCCTGACAGCCCTCACGTACATGACAGCTTCCCCGGGGTACCAGGGAAATACATCTACTGCCCCTCCAGAGTGTTCTCCCTCTACAAGGCACAGGGCATGGGGCAGGAGATGACCTGGGGGGAGTTCAAACTGTCGGACTTCTATGAGGCTGAAAGGGACAGATGGGTGGCAGAGAAAAAAAAATGAACACTTCAACTTCAAATATACCCTCTCTCTCTCACACACACACACACACACACACTACTGTACTTAGTCAGGACTGTTTCATTGTGATATTTTAGTTTATTCAACTTTATTCACCTTCACTGGATATCTGGTCTGAATCATCATCATCACTTTTTCATCATCACATCACAGTCTCTCAGTTGTTCACATGCACTCTTCTGTAACAGTGTAAATAAGTGTAATTTTATTTTACACAGTGTGTACATTTTTATTGTGTGTTTTAGATTTGTATTGTGTTTTAGATCTTTATTTGGTGTTTTAGAATTAGGTAGTTTTTAATAAAATATCTTGAAAGCATCACTGTGTCTTTATTTGACTGAGGAAGTAAACGTCTTAAAAAATGAAATAAAATTAAACATAAATTGATATAGTGCTTTGCAATTTTGTATCATTATACAAAAATGTACTATTATTAAGTTAAATTCAACTTTTACCAGTAGCAGCATGTAAAAGTATTATTGTCATAACATTCAAATCATGAGGTGTTATCATATTTCCACATCATTTTAAAAAAATATATTGAATTAAATTTAACATTAAACGGTTAAAAACTTTATATATAATTGTTTTGTGTAATACAGACATGCTGTAGCATAATATTCTGAACTAAATACAGGACAATTTTTTTGGGTAAGGGGGGATTCGAACCTTGTTCTTTTGGAGAGGCTTCCGGTCAGGAAAACATCTTTTTTTTTTTTTTTCTTTTTTACGAGAAAGTCTTCTACACCTATACGCGACTGGCCGCTGCGTGACAGGCAGAGATACTGTCCACTATACTAACGAGGACTGCCCAAGCACTGGATTTAGCACGTTACTCGCTAGGTGGCGCTATTACAGCATCTAGGCAACAGTGAATACATGTGGAAACATTTAGGTCTACTATATATTCACTGTCACTCATGTCTATGACAGAGCAGCTGTGACTGAATCCTGTTTAACATATCTATGTGTCATAAATAGACATGCCAAACGGCATTTTCAACATTTTAAGTAAAATATGAATGGTGCATTTCCCAACGAACATGTGAAAAAAAGCTTTTCATTGGATTCCGTGGTGTAGTGGTTATCACGTTCGCCTCACACGCGAAAGGTCCCCAGCTCGAAACTGGGTGGAAACAGGTTTGTTTGAGTTTACTTTGCAAAATCAAACAGGCCTACCGAAGTTTCCATAGTGCACTAGTCATTGCGTTGGCCTGACACGCAAAATGGCTCAGGTTGGAAACCGGGGTAAAGTACGTTTGTTTTCTACTTTATTACAGTGAGTAATGAAATCAAACGATTCAGTCAAATTGTCAGCCACAGCCAGGGTTGCGTTTGTAAGAAATAAAAATAATCAGTCAAGCTGGCTATGCTTTATGAGGATACAAATCATAGTTGAATTATAGTTGTGTGTTTAGTGGAAGAGCACTGTGACAGCTTAGTCATGGAAAGTGAGAAAAGGATACTGTTGTACTGTTGTACAGCAGCACTGTATGACGGTGGTCAGAAAGCAACAAGAGTGCAGCAACAAAGTTAATATCATATCAGTTTGACCATGAGAATAAGTTACTCCTCAACCTGTGACAGGCAACAGCGGCGCATTGTTCTTTCTGACCATCAGCATAGCTAAAGTCCGCCTAACAGCTAATGAAGAGGGCGTGTGCCAAAAGACTGGGACCAGTCTGTGCACCAACCAGGGGACGCTAAGTCTGAACCACGGTACTCCAACTTTTAATAAACAAATCAAAATGCTCTTAGAGACGGATATATGAATTCATGTATAAGCCAGAAAATTCAGTCTGATGAGAGAAGCCTGTGTGCCTGCTCAACTCGGACCCGTGTACACGTTTATGCTCTTATGATTTTACTTAAATAAATACTTGTTAAACTTTTAAGTCCTCTTCTTGCCTACTTAGTGGATTTTGAAACACGACAAAGTGGTGACCCCGACGTGATCCACTAGGTGGCGCCAGAGGACTTTCCCCTGAATTGAGCAGACAGGACGGACTCCAGTTTTTCCTTCACTCAAAACAGCGCGCTGTCAAAAAATAAGGTAAGCAGAGACCTGTTAATATCTAACTTCTGCACATTGAGCATAACCAAATTTTTGAGTGAAGAACAAGAGTGCCATTGGTAAATTGAATGAAATCTTAAGAGTATAAAAGAAAACTAAACAGTAAAACGAAATTGCAAAATAAGAACTGTTAACAGAGTGAAAAGAAAGCCTGTAAAAAGCTCCTGGTCTACTGTGACCTGGGAGTTGGGCAACAAAAAATAAATCTAAATTAGCCTGTAAAAAGCTTCTGTTCTAAATTAGCCTGTGACCGGGACCGGGAGTTGGGCAACAAAAAATAAATCTAAATTAGCCTGTAAAAAGCTTCTGGTCCGCCGTGACCGGGGAGTTGGGCGACAAAAATTTAATCTAAATTAGACCTGTAAAAAGCTCTTGGTTCATTGAAATCGGAGAGTTGGGCAAAACTAAAATCAAAGAGGTAAACCTTCGAAGGTTCAATGGTCTGACGAGACCTATAAATTGGCTATAAGAGACTCGTAAAAAGCTTTTGATCTACAACTGGTCGGAAAGTTGAGTACATTGGGTGAAATAAAACCGTAAAAAGCTCTTGGTTAGAAAAATCGGAGAGTTGGTTTAATTTGACTTAATTAGAGGAATCTCAGTCGGTTGGTTGGTAGATACTGTAAAAAGCCAATGGTTGGTTATTCAATCGGTTGGTTGGTAGATACTGTAAAAAGCCAATGATTGTGAATTCACCGTAAAAAGCTCTTGGTTAGAAAAATCGGAGAGTTGGTTTAATTTGACTTAATTAGAGGAATCTCAGTCGGTTGGTTGGTAGATACTTTAAAAAGCCAATGCTTGGTTATTCAGTCGGTTGGTTGGTAGATACTGTAAAAAGCCAATGATTGTGAATTCACCATAAAAAAAAAGCTCTTGGTTAGAAAAATCGGAGAGTTGGTTTAATTTGACTTAATTAGAGGAATCTCAGTCGGTTGGTTGGTAGATACTGTAAAAAGCCAATGGTTGGTTATTCAATCGGTTGGTTGGTAGATACTGTAAAAAGCCAATGATTGTGAATTCAATGCAATGACAGAAAACGTTTTAAATTTCGATACGGAGGTAGATTTTGAAGTATATTGTGAAGAGAATAAAATTACTAGAGCACTGTTTGATTTTGAGGTATACTGTGAAGAGGATAAAATTAATAAGGCACAGCTTGAAGTAGAAACAATCACTAGTGGAGGTCCATTGTGTGAAGTGTCCGAACGGACAGGAGAGAATACTTTAGGAAAAGAGTGAAACAGTAACAGGTAGTGGTGACGAAGTGAGTTTAGAGCTAGACTCAGATTTTGAGAGCAACATACAGCAGGACAAGAGACAGACTGACGTTACAGAGCCAAATTGACAGTTTGAAAAGCAGAGACAATTGTTCGTTGAAAATATATACGGTTTCTTATATATAGTGTGTTTCGGGTGCTGTTGGGAACTGTATCATGGCATAAAGAAGTGAAAGATTGTGCATACAGTGCTGAAATGAAAGAACTGAAAGCTTTTCTGTTGGTGAAACTGGGGAAGAAAGCACCGGGGGGGCAGCAGAAACAATGGGTTGTGACAGGGAAAAAGATACTCTGTAAGTGGGAAAAGGAAGGACTGTTGGCAGACATAGGGAGAGATGAGAGTGTATTGAGAACTTTGAATATCAGAGCAGAGAGTCAGGCACGAGTGGCAGACACAGAATGGAAAGAAAAAGGGAGTAGTAGGTGGGGGCCTGCATGGGGGCGTAAACAAAAGAAAGCCGTTGAGAAAGATGTCACAAGGGGGCTGACTGAACTGCTGGGTAAACTGAAAAGGAAAAATTATAAGTTGGCAACATCTGGTGGCACAACTGAAGTAGTACCAGAAAAGACTAATAATAACCCAACCACAGCCACTGCCAGCATGTACCCTTCCCTGCCACAACCAACAGCACCTCCATCCTACGAGGCTATAACAGTGGTTCAAGCTCCTGTGGTGCCAGTAAAGAGAGGTGTACTGGAAGTGAATGGAGGAGTTCTGGATCTGGACATCCCCCAACACAACGACCTGGCAAATCTGGTTAAATGCACAGCCGACCTGACTGACACAGTTGACAAACTAGAAAATCAAATGCAAAACACCAGAGCAGAAATGAGCCAGCTCAAGGGGGAATACATGGTTGGGACACAGTCACCATCAGGCCAAGGACCCCCAGGACCATCCACTGCATCACTCCAACTGCCACCATCACAATCAACGCCTCAACTCCTGCCCCAACCTCGGTCCCAGAGCACCCCCTAGAGGGGGTCTGCAAGTGAGACCACCTCCTTTTGATCCATTTGTAAATGAGTATGCCCCCTCAGATAAAGTCTCCAAACACTCTGACTACACCTTCTCCAGCCACACTTCAGCGGTTAGCTTGAAGGAATCAGGAACTGACGTATCCTCTACTGACGATGAAGATGAAAAGCAGCACAGAATTATAAAACACTTCACCAAAAGGGGTCCCCCACACGATGGAGGCATGCAGAAACTGCAGCTGCAAGGTGTGTTTGAAGGAGAAGCGAAGGTCATGGATGAAGCAAGAAGAGTATATGACCTTAGAGACAGACCCCAAAAAAGGGGGGCTGGAGCTTTCCCTATTATGGAACACCCCTCAACCAACTTTGGAGTGTATGTGTCATTCAAACACAGAGATCTGGAGGGGTTACTGGATGACCTCCCACCAATCACCCAGGGAGCTGGACCATGGATACGAAAGTTGGAAGAACTTTGCCAGGGCCAAACCCTGGCCCTAGCAGATATGAGAGCCCTCCTCACCAGAGCCATGGGTGGTGATGAAGCCAAACGCCTGCTCAAGAGCCTCCACATCTCCAGACATGACCATGATGGAGACAATTTTGGGAACTATAGAGGAGTTGTCTGGGATGGGCTTCGTGATAAATATCCCACCAAGGCCAACCCAGAAGCCATGACAGGCCTAACCCTGAAACCAGGCGAAAACCCCATTGATTATCTTAACAGGGCTAAATCTCTATGGAGGTCAGCTTGGGGAGAGAAGTATGACCGCTCCAAGGCCTCCATCCTGCTGTGGAGAGAGAGATGCATAGCTGGTCTGCCTGAGCCAGTACAAAAACAACTGAAACTCACCGTTGGCCTAGCTCACCTGCCAGAAGAACAATGGTTGGCGCACATCTCCCATCACACCGACCTACATCGCGAACAAACAGCCAAAGATGATGAAGAGATGCAGCAATTGACCAAAAGAGCTCTGAAGCTACAGGTCTCGAAAGCCACTGAAGAAGTTAATACCAAGAAAAAGGTTGTTAAACAAATGGCAGTACAAGACCCTGCACCTGCAAACCAGATGGGAGTCCTCTCAGACCTGTTGATCGAAGTACATGATGCAGTTAGCCAAGCAGTAGGAGACGCCATGACTCGATCCTTTGAGTGGAATGCGGGAGAAGTCGAGGACCCCTCCACTGCCTCAGTGTACATTCCTAATCCACGGGGGAGGGCCTCTTCCAGAGGAGGTCGCCCCAGGAGGGACTCCTGCTACATTTGTGGCAAACCAGGACACTGGGCTTCTCAATGTCGTTCACCTCCCAATGGATCCAGGGGAAGAGGCTATTCAAGAGGAGGAAGAGGACAGTTTGCTCCCAGAGGCGGGTACAGACCACCCACACAGCAACAAACTCCACAGGTGCCTAACCAAAGCCACCTGCCCACTCAGGCTTGGATGGGAGAACAATACTGATGGGGCCCAGAGAGTTCAGCCAACCAATTGGACACATATTCACCCCTGAAAGAGCCACTCGTTGAATGCACCATAAATGGAAGGAAACACTTAATGTTGGCTGACTCTGGGGCTACATATTCCTGTATCACAACTCAGCTTCCCTTATCATATGACAGCACTGTGGTGGTTGGAGTCTCGGGAACGCCACAGAAACAATTCTATACCACGCCTGTCCCTGTCACTTGGAGAACTAATTGCACCACCCATCAGTTCTTGTATGCACCAGAATGTCCAGTCGATTTACTTGGAAGAGATCTCCTCTGCAAGCTGGGCATCACCATCTACTGCAATGAAGAGGGTGTGCATGTCGCCTCCACACCTCCCCTCTCACTCCAGCCTGCAGAATTCTCCATATGGCTCCAGCCCCATTGCCACCGGAGGAACCTTTCACCACAGTCTATTGGCTCAGACTAGATGGCACTCTCCCACAAACACCTGCTATACAGCACCAGTATATGCAGTTGAGAAAATGGATCTCCACACTACATCCATACAAAGCACCATTGGATGACCTCCATTGCACTCTCAACTACACCATCACGCCAGATGATTGCTACGATTACGATTGGGAGGCAAACATGACACTCCTCACCCCCACCATCTCCACCACTTCCATGTTCATTGGCAAAGAAGGAGTTGCAGCTGCAGTTGACCTTATTGAACACATCCAACCGTGGTATCAACTAGGTACTGACTCAGCTCCACATATCAGCCTAGCCATAGGATATGCCTATGAAGCCAGATCATTGGGACCAAAGGTCAAAAGAGCCCTGACAGTAACGTGGGAGGAAACCTCGTTGCCACGGATATGGAAGGCTAAAGAAGAAGATATGTGGTGTATTTCCACCCCTACCACAGAAACAACTCATCCTGAAAGGAAAGAACTAGCAAGACACCATGGCAGCGAGATGACAGATCATCCTGACACAGACAGACTACTGGCCACTGTTCCTGTGGACAACTGGTCCGCATGATGTGGGGCTGGTAGATACCTCGACCATTCCTATCACATTGAAAGAACCCAGTGAGGTCATCTGGAAACCACAATACAGACTCTCCCAAGACCAAACTGAGGGCATCTCTCCTACTATCGCTGGGCTCTTGGACTCTGGAGTTCTAGTCCCCACCTGGAGTGACTGGAACACACCTCTGTTTCCTGTGACAAAAGGACCTGGAAAAGGATGGAGAATGGTGCAGGACATCAGACCCATCAACCAAGCCACGGTGCCAGATGTTCGGCCTGTTCCAGACCCATACTTGGCTCTACAGAACATACATCATTCTCACAGTTTTTTCACTGTCATTGACCTGGCCAATGCCTTCTTCTGCATCCCACTCCACCATGACTCTCAACACATATTTTCTTTCACCTTCTTTGGCACCCAGTACACCTACACCAGAATGCCCCAACGCTACAGAGACTCTCCTGGCATTTTCAATGACGTACTCAGAGAACACCTAACCCAAATCTCTCTGCCAGAAGATGTCATCCTGCTCCAATATGTGGATGACATTCTCCTTGGTGCACCCTCCACTGAGCTCTGCCTGCAAGCTACAGGAACCATCCTGTCATTTCTTGCATCCAAAGGTTATAAGGTCAAGAAGGAAAAAGTCCAGTGTTGCAGGAGGAAGGTTGCCTTCCTGGGAAGAGAAGTCTCTGCCACAGGTCAGACCCTATCCAGCCAACATCGAGAATCCATTCTCCAGCATCCTCACCCAGAAACAGTACAGGACATGTTGTCTTTCCTGGGTTTGACGGGGTACAGCAGAAACTATATCCCTGATTACACCCTCCTCATCCAACCACTCAGAGACCTAGTGGCTGAAGCTGGAAACAGAAACCTAAATGCTCTCCTCCAATGGTCTCCTGAAGCTGAAACTGCCTTCTCCCTCACTAAGGAAGCACTCTCCCAGGCCACCATATTGGCTGCACCTGACTACACCATTCCATTTCATCTTGATGTTTCTGTCAAGAACGGACATGTTCATGCCGCCCTTTTCCAGAAAAAAGGGGAGACAGGTTAGTGCTAACCTACCACAGCTCGAAATTGGACACTATTGAACAAGGACAAACATCCTGTGCTCAACATCTGGCTGCATTATCGAAAGCTGTCCAAAAAACAACCCACCTGGTCATGCATCACCCATTGCAGATCCACACGGACCACGGAGTGACCGCATTCCTGCAGAGCAATGCATTCACGTTCAGTACTGAACGAAAACTGAAAATACAGAAGGAACTGAGACAACCCCACATCACTTTTGTAACCTCAGCCATCAATTTGGCAGACAAAATGGGACACGGAAAACCCCAGCTGTGAAGAAGTGGCAGCACAAGAACTGAAACTCAGGCCAGATCTGAAAAACGAACCTCTGCCAGATGCACAACATTGGCTGTACACAGATGGATGCTGCTACAAAGGAGAAAATGGAAATGTGGCTGCTTATGCGGTGATGGAACAACACGCAGACGGTACACACACACAAGTGGACTCAATAATACCACAACCTGCATCAGCACAAATGGCTGAAATATTGGCACTCAAAAGCACTGCAGTGGTCAAAGGGAAAAGGGTCAATATCTACACAGACTCAGCATACGCACATGGAGCGGTGCATATAGATGGACCACAATGGCAGAAGAGGAATTTCCTGACCACCAGCAAGACTCCTGTCAAGCACAAGGATCAACTGGTAACCCTACTGGAAGCAGTAAAAGCGCCAGTAGCAGTGGCAATAATGAAGTGCAAAGGACATGACAAAGCAGACACAAAAGGGTGGCAAAAGGAAATGAAGCAGCAGACCAAAGAGCCAAAGAAGTTGGAGGGTACACTCCCAGACAAATGACACTGCAACCAGAGGGAGGACCAACAGAACTAACCACAGAAAACATAAAAGACATCCAAGAAGAGGCCGGACCATATGAACATTCAGAATGGCAGAGAAAAGGAGCATGCAAGGATAAAGACGGCATTTGGAGGTCACACACTGGACACATAGTGGCTCCGGCAAAGCTATGTCGACTATTGTTCCCAACCATGCACGGCCCCACCCATGAGGGAACCAGAAGAACCCTTACAAACATGAAAGAACTATGGTGGCACCCATGGATGTCAGACATCATCACCAACTTTGTGGAAGAATGTGACACATGCAACAAACACAATAACAAGAAACCATTCAAGGCCCCAGCAGGAAAATTCCCTGTGCCTACAGCCCCCTTTCAAGACATCACCATAGATTTCACAGATATGGGGCCAGAGAACAGAGTAGGGGGAAAAATGTATCTCCTTGTAATGGTAGACAGATTCACAAAATGGGTTGAAGCGATGCCAAGTAAAGATGAAACAGCACAGACAGTTGTAAAATGGCTGAAAAATGAACTAGTACCGAGATATGGCGTACCACGCACAATAAGATCAGACAATGGATCTCATTTTGCTAACAAACATCTACAGAAAGTAGAAGAGGCATTAGGGATCATACACAGATATGGGTCAGTTTATCATCCACAATCACAGGGATTAGTGGAGAGGGCCAACCAGACACTGAAAAGAAAAATCGCTAAAGCATGTCAAGGTACAAAACTAACATGGGTAGAAGCACTGCCGTTAGCTCTTATGTCCATGCGCAGTTCCCCAGGATCTGACACACACTTATCTCCTCATGAGTTACTGACTGGAAGAAAAATGCCAGGCCCACCCAGGGATGGAGGTCATATGCCATCCCTGGATGTGTGTAAACAAGAATATGATGACTACATGAAGGCATTGACCAGTCTTACTTCAGTTTTATCTGAACAGGTCGCCAGAGCACAGACCCCGGGAGAAGAGGAGCCCCGGAGCAGTGTCAAGGTAGGTGACTGGGTGCGAGTGAAAGTCCACAAGAGAAAGTGGACCGAGCCCAGGTGGCTTGGACCGTACGAAGTGAGGGAGGTTACCTCACACTCTGTCCAAGTAAAAGGCCGGGCAGGAGCTGCTTGGCACCACCTGACACATTGTGCCCCAGCACCTACACCTTCCCGTGATTTGAGGGAAGTTAGAGCTGATTTGATCAACAATGCCGCTCCCGTTCAAACTTAGGCAATCAGTCCAAGGGAGCGAACCCAGACAAAAATACTACTATGGATGCACATGGAAGGTCTGGGTAGGAATGCTAATATCTACAGCCATACTCGTTATGTTGTTATTTTGGTTCATAGATACCAAATATGACAGAGGAAGAAGGGAGGTTCAGGTGACTAGAACAAAGGGACAGATCACATTGTCATTTATTAGGGGACACACAAGCACAGCCCTATTAGACCTATGCGACATAGTGCCATGCACCACCAAAGACAGAAGAGAGGAAGTCATATACATATGCGTCACGACCAACTCAGACAAGTGGTGTAGCAGTTGGAAGTGTGCCATAGCTAACACAGGCTCAGATTGGGGAAATGTGGGATGTGAACCATATGATACAATGCACCTTACGATAACACATAGGGACCTGAAATCCAGACTGAGTGTAGGTATAAAGCAGGAAGGACGATGCCAGGAACAGAAATGTAATCCTATATATGTGACGTTGAAGGATCCAAAACCAGAGGATGCAGGGACTTATGTTATGGGATTGTATGCTGAAGGGAAAGATCCATTAGGACAGTTCATCATTCAAGTCACAGACCCATGGAGTAATAGTACACCGTCCACATCCATTACTGCCAAGGTTGACGCAATGAACACAGGTATGGGTGTCCTGAAAGACTCTAAAGGGCCATTAGTGAAATATTTGAACCTAGAGGACTTTACCATTGAGGAAAGGTTGGAGATGGAAACTGGTTTCACACCCTCAGGTAACACGTGGCTCAAAATGATGAAATATACTGCTAGAACGCATAAAATGTCTGACTGTGTTATCTGTGCTTAAGCAAGACCTCATTTGGGGACAGTACCATTCCCACTCTCACCTGTGGACGACCTTATTGGTTATAATTGTATGTTAAGTCTTTACAGTGATGTGACCATGGAAAGTGATGTCTGCAGGACCCTGTCTCTCCTGTATCCCAGAGTGCGTGCAATACAACCGCCTCCAGGAGTGGTCGCCTACCTTGGTAACTATACTTGCATCACACAACCCAACAGCTCTACCATGAATGTGGGACACCTACTTAAGAAGTTTTGTATGTACACCTACAACACATCTTCGTTCATTCCCAATGTCACACAGTCGATGTTTAACAATCAGAGTAAGGGACTCGCTGATGTCTGGTGGATGTGTGGGACACAGCCCGCCTTAAACCATCCTTACCTGCTAAATGGGGGAACCTGCGCCTTAGTGTCCCTATTACTGCCGATTAACATGCTTCCTATTAGCGCAGGGAAGCTAGAGGAGACA
>NC_041348.1:8139211-8185195 GCF_004354835.1 Perca flavescens
ACCCAGGAAAGACAACATGTCCTGTACTGTTTCTGGGCGAGGATGCTGGAGAATGGATTCTCGATGTTGGCTGGATAGGGTCTGACCTGTGGCAGAGACTTCTCTTCCCAGGAAGGCAACCTTCCTCCTGCAACACTGGACTTTTTCCTTCTTGACCTTATAACCTTTGGATGCAAGAAATGACAGGATGGTTCCTGTAGCTTGCAGGCAGAGCTCAGCGGAGGGTGCACCAAGGAGAATGTCATCCACATATTGGAGCAGGATGACATCTTCTGGCAGAGATTTGGGTTAGGTGTTCTCTGAGTACGTCATTGAAAATGCCAGGAGAGTCTCTGTAGCGTTGGGGCATTCTGGTGTAGGTGTACTGGGTGCCAAAGAAGGTGAAAGAAAATATGTGTTGAGAGTCATGGTGGTGGAGTGGGATGCAGAAGAAGGCATTGGCCAGGTCAATGACAGTGAAAAAAACTGTGAGAATGATGTATGTTCTGTAGAGCCAAGTATGGGTCTGGAACAGGCCGAACATCTGGCACCGTGGCTTGGTTGATGGGTCTGATGTCCTGCACCATTCTCCATCCTTTTCCAGGTCCTTTTGTCACAGGAAACAGAGGTGTGTTCCAGTCACTCCAGGTGGGGACTAGAACTCCAGAGTCCAAGAGCCCAGCGATAGTAGGAGAGATGCCCTCAGTTTGGTCTTGGGAGAGTCTGTATTGTGGTTTCAGATGACCTCACTGGGTTCTTTCAATGTGATAGGAATGGTCGAGGTATCTACCAGCCCCACATCATGCGGACTAGTTGTCCATAGGGCAACAGGAACAGTGGCCAGTAGTCTGTCTGTGTCAGGATGATCTGTCATCTCGCGCCATGGTGTCTTGCTAGTTCTTTCCTTTCAGGATGAGTTGTTTCTGTGGTAGGGGTGGAAATACACCACATATCTCTTCTTTCTTTAGCCGAGGTTTTCCATATCCGTCAGGGCTCTTTTGACCGAGGTTTCTCCCACGTTACAGGATTTGTCAGGGCTCTTTGTTTGCATATCTTCCTTTAGCCTTCCATTGGTCTCCCACAAGGGGCTCTTTTGACCTTTGGTCCCAATGATCAGGCTTCATAGGCATATCCTATGGCTAGGCTGATATGTGGAGCTGAGTCAGTACCTAGTTGATACCCACGGTTGGATGTGTTCAATAAGGTCAACTGCAGCTGCAACTCCTTCTTTGCCAATGAACATGGAAGTGGTGGAGATGGTGGGGTGAGGAGTGTCATGTTTGCCTCCCAATCGTAATCGTAGCAATCATCTGGCGTGATGGTGTAGTTGAGAGTGCAATGGAGGTCATCCAATGGTGCTTTGTATGGATGTAGTGTGGAGATCCATTTTCTCAACTGCATATACTGGTGCTGTATAGCAGGTGTTTGTGGGAGAGTGCCATCTAGTCTGAGCCAATAGACTGTGGTGAAAGGTTCCTCCGGTGGCAATGGGGCTGGAGCCATATGGAGAATTCTGCAGGCTGGAGTGAGAGGGGGAGGTGTGGAGGCGACATGCACACCCTCTTCATTGCAGTAGATGGTGATGCCCAGCTTGCAGAGGAGATCTCTTCCAAGTAAATCGACTGGACATTCTGGTGCATACAAGAACTGATGGGTGGTGCAATTAGTTCTCCAAGTGACAGGGACAGGCGTGGTATAGAATTGTTTCTGTGGCGTCCCGAGACTCCAACCACCACAGTGCTGTCATATGATAAGGGAAGCTGAGTTGTGATACAGGAATATGTAGCCCCAGAGTCAGCCAACATTAAGTGTTTCCTTCCATTTATGGTGCATTCAACGAGTGGCTCTTTCAGGGGTGAATATGTGTCCAATTGGTTGGCTGAACTCTCTGGGCCCCATCAGTATTGTTCTCCCATCCAAGCCTGAGTGGGCAGGTGGCTTTGGTTAGGCACCTGTGGAGTTTGTTGCTGTGTGGGTGGTCTGTACCCGCCTCTGGGAGCAAACTGTCCTCTTCCTCCTCTTGAATAGCCTCTTCCCCTGGATCCATTGGGAGGTGAACGACATTGAGAAGCCCAGTGTCCTGGTTTGCCACAAATGTAGCAGGAGTCCCTCCTGGGGGGACCTCCTCTGGAAGAGGCCCTCCCCCGTGGATTAGGAATGTACACTGAGGCAGTGGAGGGGTCCTCGACTTCTCCCGCATTCCACTCAAAGGATCGAGTCATGGCGTCTCCTACTGCTTGGCTAACTGCATCATGTACTTCGATCAACAGGTCTGAGAGGACTCCCATCTGGTTTGCAGGTGCAGGGTCTTGTACTGCCATTTGTTTAACAACCTTTTTCTTGGTATTAACTTCTTCAGTGGCTTTCGAGACCTGTAGCTTCAGAGCTCTTTTGGTCAATTGCTGCATCTCTTCATCATCTTTGGCTGTTTGTTCGCGATGTAGGTCGGTGTGATGGGAGATGTCGCCAACCATTGTTCTTCTGGCAGGTGAGCTAGGCCAACGGTGAGTTTCAGTTGTTTTTGTACTGGCTCAGGCAGACCAGCTATGCATCTCTCTCTCTCCACAGCAGGATGGAGGCCTTGGAGCGGTCATACTTCTCTCCCAAGCTGACCTCCATAGAGATTTAGCCCTGTTAAGATAATCAATGGGGTTTTCGCCTGGTTTCAGGGTTAGGCCTGTCATGGCTTCTGGGTTGGCCTTGGTGGGATATTTATCACAAAGCCCATCCCAGACAACTCCTCTATAGTTCCCGAAATTGTCTCCATCATGGTCATGTCTGGAGATGTGGAGGCTCTTGAGCAGGCGTTTGGCTTCATCACCACCCATGGCTCTGGTGAGGAGGGCTCTCATATCTGCTAGGGCCAGGGTTTGGCCCTGGCAAAGTTCTTCCAACTTTCGTATCCATGGTCCAGCTCCCTGGGTGATTGGTGGGAGGTCATCCAGTAACCCCTCCTGATCTCTGTGTTTGAATGACACATACACTCCAAAGTTGGTTGAGGGGTGTTCCATAATAGGGAAAGCTCCAGCCCCCCTTTTTTGGGGTCTGTCTCTAAGGTCATATACTCTTCTTGCTTCATCCATGACCTTCGCTTCTCCTTCAAACACACCTTGCAGCTGCAGTTTCTGTATGCCTCCATCGTGTGGGGGACCCCTTTTGGTGAAGTGTTTTATAATTCTGTGCTGCTTTTCATCTTCATCGTCAGTAGAGGATACGTCAGTTCCTGATTCCTTCAAGCTAACCGCTGAAGTGTGGCTGGAGAAGGTGTAGTCAGAGTGTTTGGAGACTTTATCTGAGGGGGCATACTCATTTACAAATGGATCAAAAGGAGGTGGTCTCACTTGCAGACCCCCTCTAGGGGGTGCTCTGGGACCGAGGTTGGGGCAGGAGTTGAGGCGTTGATTGTGATGGTGGCAGTTGGAGTGATGCAGTGGATGGTCCTGGGGGTCCTTGGCCTGATGGTGACTGTGTCCCAACCATGGATTCCCCCTTGAGCTGGCTCATTTCTGCTCTGGTGATTTGCATTTGATTTTCTAGTTTGTCAACTGTGTCAGTCAGGTTGGCTGTGCATTTCACCAGATTTGCCAGGTCGTTGTGTTGGGGGATGTCCAGATCCAGAACTCCTCCATTCACTTCCAGTACACCTCTCTTTACTGGCACCACAGGAGCTTGAACCACTGTTATAGCCTCGTAGGATGGAGGTGCTGTTGGTTGTGGCAGGGAAGGGTACATGCTGGCAGTGGCTGTGGTTGGGTTATTATTAGTCTTTTCTGGTACTACTTCAGTTGTGCCACCAGATGTTGCCAACTTATCATTTTTCCTTTTCAGTTTACCCAGCAGTTCAGTCAGCCCCCTTGTGACATCTTTCTCCACGGCTTTCTTTTGTTTACGCCCCCATGCAGGCCCCCACCTACTACTCCCTTTTTCTTTCCATTCTGTGTCTGCCACTCGTGCCTGACTCTCTGCTCTGATATTCAAAGTTCTCAATACACTCTCATCTCTCCCTATGTCTGCCAACAGTCCTTCCTTTTCCCACTTACAGAGTATCTTTTTCCCTGTCTCAACCCATTGTTTCTGCTGCCCCCCCGGTGCTTTCTTCCCCAGTTTCACCAACAGAAAAGCTTTCAGTTCTTTCATTTCAGCACTGTATGCACAATCTTTCACTTCTTTATGCCATGATACAGTTCCCAACAGCACCCGAAACACACTATATATAAGAAACCGTATATATTTTCAACAAACAATTGTCTCTGCTTTTCAAAGTGTCAAATTGGCTCTGTAACGTCAGTCTGTCTCTTGTCCTGCTGTATGTTGCTCTCAAAATCTGAGTCTAGCTCTAAACTCACTTCGTCACCACTACCTGTTACTGTTTCACTCTTTTCCTAAAGTATTCTCTCCTGTCCGTTCGGACACTTCACACAATGGACCTCCACTAGTGATTGTTTCTACTTCAAGCTGTGCCTTATTAATTTTATCCTCTTCACAGTATACCTCAAAATCAAACAGTGCTCTAGTAATTTTATTCTCTTCACAATATACTTCAAAATCTGCCTCCGTATCGAAATGTAAAACGTTTTCTGTCATTGCATTGAATTCACAATCATTGGCTTTTTACAGTATCTACCAACCAACCGATTGAATAACCAACCATTGGCTTTTTACAGTATCTACCAACCAACCGACTGAGATTCCCTAATTAAGTCAAATTAAACCAACTCTCCGATTTTTCTAACCAAGACGGTGAAACAATCATTGGCTTTTTACAGTATCTACCAACCAACCGATTGAATAGCCAAGCATTGGCTTTTTACAGTATCTACCAACCAACCGACTGAGATTCCTCTAAGTCAAATTAAACCAACTCTCCGATTTTTCTAACCAAGAGCTTTTTACGGTGAATTCACAATCATTGGCTTTTTACAGTATCTACCAACCAACCGATTGAATAACCAACCATTGGCTTTTTACAGTATCTACCAACCAACCGACTGAGATTCCTCTAATTAAGTCAAATTAAACCAACTCTCCGATTTTTCTAACCAAGAGCTTTTTACGGTGAATTCACAATCATTGGCTTTTTACAGTATCTACCAACCAACCGATTGAATAACCAAGCATTGGCTTTTTACTGTATCTACCAACCAACCGACTGAGATTCCTCTAATTAAGTCAAATTAAACCAACTCTCCGATTTTTCTAACCAAGAGCTTTTTACGGTGAATTCACAATCATTGGCTTTTTACAGTATCTACCAACCAACCGATTGAATAACCAACCATTGGCTTTTTACAGTATCTACCAACCAACCGACTGAGATTCCTCTAATTAAGTCAAATTAAACCAACTCTCAGATTTTTCTAACCAAGAGCTTTTTACGGTTTTATTTCACCCAATGTACTCAACTTTCCGACCAGTTGTAGATCAAAAGCTTTTTACGAGTCTCTTATAGCCAATTTATAGGTCTCGTCAGACCATTGAACCTTCGAAGGTTTACCTCTTTGATTTTAGTTTTGCCCAACTCTCCGATTTCAATGAACCAAGAGCTTTTTACAGGTCTAATTTAGATTAAATTTTTGTAGCCCAACTCCCCGGTCACGGCGGACCAGAAGCTTTTTACAGGCTAATTTAGATTTATTTTTTGTTGCCCAACTCCCCGGTCACGGCGAACCAGAAGCTTTTTACAGGCTAATTTAGATTTATTTTTTGTTGCCCAACTCCCCGGTCACGGCGAACCAGAAGCTTTTTACAGGCTAATTTAGATTTATTTTTTGTTGCCCAACTCCCAGGTCACAGTAAACCAAGAGCTTTTTACAGGCTTTCTTTTCACTCTGTTAACAGTTCTTATTTTGCAATTTCGTTTTACTGTTTAGTTTTCTTTTATACTCTTAAGATTTCATTCAATTTACCAACGGCACTCTTGTTCTTCACTCAAAAATTTGGTTATGCTCAATGTGCAGAAGTTAGATATTAACAGGTCTCTGCTTACCTTATTTTTTGACAGCGTGCTGTTTTGAGTGAAGGAAAAACTGGAGTCCGTCCTGTCTGCTCAATTCAGGGGAAAGTCCTCTGGCGCCACCTAGTGGATCACGTCGGGGTCACCACTTTGTCGTGTTTCAAAATCCACTAAGTAGGCAAGAAGAGGACTTAAAAGTTTAACAAGTATTTATTTAAGTAAAATCATAAGAGCATAAACGTGTACACGGGTCCGAGTTGAGCAGGCACACAGGTTCCATCCATCCATCCATCCAGGCTTATCCGTGTCGGGTCTCAGGGGACCCCAAACTTCAGACTGAATTTTCATCAGACTGAATTTTCTGGCTTATACATGAATTCATATATCAGTCTCTAAGAGCATTTTGATTTGTTTATTAAAATTTGGAGTACCGTGGTTCAGGCTTAGCGTCCCCTGGTTGGTGCACAGACTGGTCCCAGTCTTTTGGCACACGCCCTCTTCATTAGCTGTTAGGCGGACTTTAGCTATGCTGATGGTCAGAAAGAACAATGCGCCGCTGTTGCCTGTCACAGGTTGAGGAGTAACTTATTCTCATGGTCAAACTGATATGATATTAACTTTGTTGCTGCACTCTTGTTGCTTTCTGACCACCGTCATACAGTGCTGCTGTACAACAGTACAACAGTATCCTTTTCTCACTTTGCATGACTAAGCTGTCACAGTGCTCTTCCACTAAACACACAACTATAATTCAACTATGATTTGTATCCTCATAAAGCATAGCCAGCTTGACTGATTATTTTTATTTCTTACAAACGCAACCCTGGCTGTGGCTGACAATTTGACTGAATCATTTGATTTCATTACTCAGTGTAATAAAGTAGAAAACAAACGTACTTTCCCCCCGGTTTCCAACCTTAGCCATTTTGCGTGTCAGGCCAACGCAATGACTAGTGCACTATGGAAACCCAAACTCCTTATTTTTAAATTGTAGGTTATAGCTGCCTTCCAAGCAGGTGACATGCGTTCGATTGCCAGCAGTCAATTTCTTGCTATGATTGATAACATAGCAGTGCAAGCATTTTGCCCTGGTTTGATTTCCAACCAGTGCATTTGCATTTACAGGTAATAACTGCCTTCCAAGCAGTTGACATGGGTTCTATTCCCAGCCATTGCAGTCAATTTCTTCCTGTGACGTTTTACTTAAAATGTTAAAATGCGAGCAAATGTTATACACATTCGAGCAAAATGATACAGCATTTATGTTAAACAGGATTCAGTGGTTAAGGCGATGCTCTGAAATCCATTGGACATGAGGTTCAAATTCTGTGAAATAAAGCCTTCCTTTAAGGTGGTAGCGAACCAATGACACATCACACTATACCAGAGAGCAGATGTATTATCTCATGGGCACTGGAAGCCACCCATCTTCAACAATACATCTATTAGCATTTATTGTCAGTCTCAAAACCCAGATGAGTTGCATGATTTGCAGTGAGTATTTGTTTTTCATCCTGCGATGGTGGTATAGTGGTGAGCATAGCTGCCTTCCAAGCAGTGGCCAGTCGCGTATAGGTGTAGAAGACTTTCTCGTAAAAAAAAAAAAAAAAAAAAGATGTTTTCCTGACCGGAAGCCTCTCCAAAAGAACAAGGTTCGAATCCCCCCTTACCCAAAAAAATTGTCCTGTATTTAGTTCAGAATATTATGCTACAGCATGTCTGTATTACACAAAACAATTATATATAAAGTTTTTAACCGTTTAATGTTAAATTTAATTCAATATATTTTTTTAAAATGATGTGGAAATATGATAACACCTCATGATTTGAATGTTATGACAATAATACTTTTACATGCTGCTACTGGTAAAAGTTGAATTTAACTTAATAATAGTACATTTTTGTATAATGATAAATAATTGCAAAGCACTATATCAATTTATCTTTAATTTTATTTCATTTTTTAAGACGTTTACTTCCTCAGACAAATAAAGACACAGTGATGCTTTCAAGATATTTTAGTAAAAACTACCTAATTCTAAAACACAAAATAAAGATCTAAAACACAATACAAATCTAAAACACACAATAAAAATGTACACACTGTGTAAAATAAAATTACACTTATTTACACTGTTACAGAAGAGTGCATGTGAACAACTGAGAGACTGTGATGTGATGATGAAAAAGTGATGATGATGATTCAGACCAGATATCCAGTGAAGGTGAATAAAGTTGAATAAACTAAAATATCACAATGAAACAGTCCTGACTAAGTACAGTAGTGTGTGTGTGTGTGTGTGTGTGAGAGAGAGAGGGTATATTTGAAGTTGAAGTGTTCATTTCTTTTTCGCTGCCACCCATCTGTCCCTTTCAGCCTCATAGAAGTCCGACAGTTTGAACTCCCCCCAGGTCATCTCCTTCCCCATGCCCTGTGCCTTGTAGAGGGAGAACACTCTGGAGGGGCAGTAGATGTATTTCCCTGGTACCCCGGGGAAGCTGTCATGTACGTGAGGGCTGTCAGGGCCCTGCTTTAGGGATTGATGACAGAACCTGCACAGGCGACCTGTTGGAAGCTGCAATTCTGACTTCCTCTTTGCCCTCTCCTCTGCCACCCTCCTCCACTCAGCCCCCCTCTGTCTGGCGCCCTCCAGCTCCCGCTCAAAGAATGGAGACGCAGCAAAGTCCTCAAAAGACATCCGAGGGTTTGTGAGGCCTTCGTCTGCATATGTCTTAAACACCTTTGTGGAGCAGTAAAAGTATTTGATTGTTTGTGTCTGATAAAAGAAATGAACTGATGAGCCATCGCCAAGATACCGGGACTTGGGCTGACCACAGGCTACACAGTTCCTGGTCTTTTTTTTTCTGCTGCTGCTGGCGCGGCGGCTGCTGCTGATGTTGTTGTTGTTGCATTAACTCTGCTACAATCCGCTCCACTGTAGCCCGGCTCAGGGACTCCTCCTGGGGTGGAGCAGCAGGTGAAGGGTTGAAAGTAGCAGGAGGTAGAGTTACGACAGGCACGCTGGTCGTTTGACTGCCTGTAGTCAAACTGTGCCACAGCTGCTGTGTCTCCAAAACTTTCTCTGGGCTGGTATTGAGGGAGGAGCTGGTGTTTTTTAATTTGGCCAGATGCTTTACATATCTGGAGATATGTTGGCATGTGGTTGGATGAAGGAGGCTGTTGGGGTCAGTGCACGCTCTCTGGACCATGGCAGCATAGTCTGCGCCCACCCGCTTCAGAAATTCTTTTTGACCCATGGTGCTTAACCAGAAGCCCGTCGATGGCAGCTCTCATGGCTTCTGTCCACCGGCTGTGGTCCAAGACTTGAACAAGGCCTCCCGTCTTGATTGGTCCAGTGCGGGCGGCCCGGGGAGAGGAAGAAACAGGCAGCGGTGCTACCCCTGAATGGTGTAAACAATAAAGCCTGCATTTATTATATTGTTTTTTGCCAAACTTGGATAAAACATGGATTAAAAAAAATGTATATGTTGATTGTGTGAAGAGTTGATCAGTTAAATTTGTTACATTTATCATATATTATATTCTCCCATAGTTTTAAACTTCGGATACACTAAGTTATTCCGTATTAAATATTATCAGGCCTGCTTTATACTGTGAGGTCTGTATACCTGTATCCATCAAAGACTGAGTCTCTGATTTGGCTCTGGCCGCAGCTGGTATCAAGGGTGGCTGGGACTGCTGGGATTGCTGGGACTGCTGGGATTGGGAAAGGGTTTCAGAGCCCTGCTGGAAAGATAGGATGGGCACCGCTCCAACTGGCTCATCACTGGTCTCCTGAAATATAACATCAAATATAATGATTTAGTCAGTGAGTCTGTCGGACGGTCAGTGATTGACAGTGAGTGTTTAGAGTGGATTACCTGAGAGTCTGTGTCCACCACAGCAGCAGGGCAGTGATCCTCTGTCTCCATGGCTACAGCAGCTGGGATGTTGGGCTGTACCTTGTGCTTGTCCCAGTTCAACACAACAGGACGACAACCTGGCTCCACAAACTGCAGTCCAAATCTCTCCCCTGTGTCCCTGTTTGTATTTTGCAGCCTGGGATATTTTGCTTGGCCTGTCACCTTGACAGAGGCTGTGTTCAGTCCTGAAATTAACAGGGGGTCAAACACAGATGGCAGCTCCACACCAGGCTGTTTCAGGTCCACCAGCCTCTGGAAGTTCCACCGCACCACTCCAGTCATTGCCTGGGCCTGGAAAAGTTCACAGGACACCCGGTCACCCACTGGGCTTGGTGAAAGTGGAAGCCCTCCTGCTGAGAGGTGCCTCTCACTGGAATCCAAACAGGTACAGCGGCTCCTGCACCCTTGTTGTAGTTGAGCTGCAAGGTACCACCATACCTGTAGAGAATTCCCTCCCCGACGTCAGGGTCGCTCAGGCAGCCTCTCAGGATGTGGACGCGTTGGATCCTCCACAACTTCAGCATGGAGGCCATAAACAGGGGCACATCATTGGCGTCCTTTGCCAGGTAGAAGTGGTGCAACACATCTTCAACCCTCTGCAGCAGCTCCCTCGGCTGTGGCACCCTTGTCCTGCAGTGCTCTCTTATGTGCTGCTTTGTCTGATTTGCAGGAGAGATTCCACAGAAGGTGTATGCCTCTGTGAGCCTTTGTAGATCCCTCTGGTCCACCACAACAAATGCTGCAGAGAGGAACTGGCAGAAGGAGCTGAACAGAGGGTGATGTTCAGACACACACTCCCTGGTAAAGCGCCTCATGCAGTGAAACAAGTCTAACTTGATGCTGATGTCTTTGTTAAACTTGCTCCTCGAGGCACTGTTGTTGGCGAGGTTGCCAGAGGTCGCCTTCGCCACGGTGGCCTCTGATGTCCTCCAGCAGTCCCACAGCAGGTGCTCCTGATGACCAGGGTCCAGGACCGTGAAGGCAGCACAGCAGTCCTTAAAACATTGAAAATTAATTTCATTAGAGCCACTACAATATGTTTTGTAAACAGTGAGTCTTATTATATTTACAGTTTAAAAGGATATACTGTAAGTTTACTATATAATTTGTGTTTTTTTTTTTTATTTATATGGACTATTAACAAGGAGAGTCAGATTACACAAATTAACTGCAAATTAAGTAATACAAAATGGACATGAGGACAACAACAAACAAAACAACATAAAAACAAGTATATACATTTAATTTCAACTTATATTTATACCTGTCAACCCACTGGTAGCTTGCCTTCCTCACTCCAGCTGCAGTGTAGCGCCGAGACAGCCCCTCATACAGAGGATAGAGGGACCGATCGCACTCCGACTGCAGCATCACCCAGCTCAAGATCATCCAGTTCTCATTCATTATGGCATAGGAAGACATTGTGCCGGATGACAGCACCACCTTCCTAGCCACTTTGCGTGTGTGATCTGACCTGAGTACTTGTCCAAACGTCCCCTGTAGCAACAGAGTGAGGAGCTGCTCCTGCCGTTGAAACTCACGGACCAGGCAGTCGACCAGGTAGTGAGAAGAAATAGACACTCCACACCAGCCGTCAGCATCGGAGTAGCCACCGAATGGAGCCGGGTGTCTGCCTGTCTGAGAAGCCCAGTGATGGTTCTCTGGCCGTAAACTCCTGCCTCAGCATCCCTGATGTTCTGCACACTGAGCAGGTAGGCCAGGTGGGCTTTCTCATATTTAAGGTGGAGTGCCTCCGTCAGCTGCTTAGCCATGTCCTCCGGTGATCTGCCGCTCATCATCTCATCCATTACTGATTTGCAGATGGCCTTTTTGTGAGTTAGGAAAGCCGGAACAATGTTGCTGAAGCGCTCTGGTAGCTTCTCCAGCCACTGGGGCTTGTCAGCATGCCAGTACTTCCTACAGGCCTTGCAGGTGAGCCGTGAGGCTAAAATATAGTACTGGCCGCTGGTGCCAATGATAACTCTTGGCCTTCCAATGCCAGAAGAAGCTACCTGAGGGTTGGGACAATCATGAAGGCAGGGCAAGATGTAATTGTTCCTTACCCTCTCCTCCATGATTGTGTGCTCCGGCCCAAATGAAAAAAAGGATGAAGCTGACAGTATTTAGGTGATGGCAGCTCAGAGATTGAGTCTATGAGCTCAGGCTGAGGTGGATTACGCCACAAGGACAGCATGTTCATAGGATGACGAACAGGACGTGACCCCGGCCACAGCCCCAACGTCTCCAGCTCAGTCTTCATCCAAATTTTCTGCTGGTGGGAGCAGTTCCACTGCGCTACATCCTGAGCATAGCCAGGGACAGAGGCTGCAGGCTGGTGTGGCACATCTAAAGGGACAGATGGTGCTGGACTTGGCAGAGCTGTACAAGAGTATAACATATACACAGAGAAAAGAAAGAGAGCTCTATATTAAGACTGCTACAGTTATAACAGTGTTACTGAAATGTATACCTTCATCAGGGACAGTGTCTCTCTGTGCTTCCACTGATGGTAACTCTAGGATGGTGAGATAAAAACAGTAAAGGCAAGTGAGACATACTCATTAAAATAAGATATTATTTCTCACAGTATTCAAGAAAATAAAGCATTTACCTTCAGGAAGAAATGGAGCTGATGTTATCCCAGGCTCTGACAAAGTAGAGTGGGAGATGACATATATTATGAGTAATATATATAAAAGACAGTGAAATATTAATTTGATTTTCAGAATGAAACTGATGTGAGGTACACTGGTAGTATAGGAGGACAACATACTTTGTCTCAACACATTAGGCGCCTGTTCTTCTACCCCAAGCTGTGGGGCGAGGGCGAGCAGCTGAGGAGGGACCGGCAGCGGGGCCTTTGTCGTGGCTGTGGGAACAATTTGGTCACATAACATGATACCGTCACACAACATTCAGTACAGTTTGAAGTGAGAAATGAACTAATATAATAACCTTTCACAGAAGCAACAATCCCAGAGGAGTCATCAGGCTCGGCAGGTCTGGAAACCGTCGCTGTTGGCTCCGTCCTGTGTGCTGTTAAAACAATTCAGTGTCATTTTCCTCCCACAGTCAAGTCTGTTTATGCTTCAGAATGTGTCTTTACCTGTTGTCTCTCTAACAAACTGTGAGTACAGACTGAAAACTAAAAAAAACCTTCAATTCTGAATTGCTATTTATTTGCAATGACAAAACACAATGCTTTTAAGAAAACAGGTAAAGCACAGAAACAATATGAATATATAGTAAGCACACTGCCTGTCATTCAAAGATGTGGCATGGCAAAAAGAAAATGCCAAATCCTTGAATGACAGCCTGAGAAAAAAAAGCATGCAAAAAAAAAGAAAACACTTACCATCTTCGCTGACCTGTTAATTCCTTAGGTTAGTGGGAGAGTAAGAGAACACAAGCATCAGAACAGGCCTGAACACGGCTAAAATAACAAACTAGTTGAAGGAGAACAGTAATAGCAGGAGGATTCTGCTGAGAACAGAATCCTCCCTCTACACCGATGGAGAAAAACCTGTTGGTGGAGACACAGCCGGGGCTCTGGAGACTGCTGCTGGTCCTGAAAGCACAGGTGACTACTAGATTAGACTACAGTACTATCGTAAACAGTAAGAGTTTAAAAAACACTCTGTTAATTAAACTATCTCCACCTACTTAGTTCAGTGGCAAATTTATAGGGAGACAGATTCAGCATCCCCCTCTCCAACTCCTCGTCTTCCTCCATCGCTAGAAGATTAAACAATAACAATTATTGTGTGTCAGGTCATAAAATACTAAACATCTGTATTTGCATATTTTTGTGTACTGACCTAGAATGCTAGATGTAGGCGGTGTAGGGGCAGCTGATGTAGTGGAGACTCCTGCAGGTGGTGGACAGGACTCCCCAGACTCAGCCCTCTGCTGCTTGAGGATGTACTGCTGCAGGTTGTACATCTTGCTGTTTTTGATGCACTTTACTCCTACGATGAAGGCAGCATATCCATCTGCCCTGCTCTCCCAGATCTGCCTCCAGGTGTCCTTTGCCCTGGCTCCAAAGCCGACAGTATTTTCACCCTCTGATGCCACTGGTGGCGCAGGCAGCCTGGAAGCTAGATACTCCCTGAGGTCCCTAATTAACTGGAAGCTCCTGGCATAGTCCAGAAATGACAGCAGGCTGTCCTTGTTGTGTCCCTGAGGGTTGAAGGTCCCATCTCTCTCCTCCTCCTCTACCTTTTTCATCAGGTAGATGGTGTAGCCAACATCATTTTCCAGGAGCCACCTAAACAATTTACCCTTGTACTTTCCAAACTGCAGCACATACTCCCCCATCACCTCCAGTCGGTCAGACACATCTCCTCCCCGCTCAAAGACCACAGTGAGAGCATTGGTCTTCACAAGGTCATGTCTCTGAGGGGGAGACTTGTCCTGAAGAGAAGGGTTCTTTTTGATCCGCATGGCCTCGTCAGAGGGATCATGCCGCAGATGGCCTGATGGACCCTTCCTGAAAGACACCATAGTCTTTCCGGGAAAGAAGTTGGTTGTCTTCTTCATTATCTCCTGTGCACAGCAAAACACAATTTATATTATATAGTAATAATCAAAATATAGTCATACTGTTACATAAACAGTTATTTATTTTAACATCAATCTGCATTTGTAATGACTAAGTAACAGCACAGATAGATAGATAGATAAATAGATAGATAGATAGATAGATAGATAGATAGATAGATAGATAGATCAAAATGTATTATTCACATATTAATCTATTAACAATAATTCTATATGCTGTTTGCCATAGCAAATAAACCCATCTTAGACATAAACTGTATTATTTTATTGAAAATATACACAAGAATTGCCTGAAACACGACTGTAGCTAAATAGTATCCATATTATATAGTAATAATTAACAGTTATTCATGTTAACATAAATCAGCCTTTTTAATGACTAGGTAACAGCTAGACAGACATAGAGATAACTAGATAGACAGATAGATAGAACAAAGTGTCTGTGTTTAACCTATTATCAATTTAACCCCATTTTAGACATACTGTAGTATTTAGCTGTTGAAAATATTCTGAAACACGTATGTAGCAGCAACATATTAACAGTACCTCTGTGTTTAATGGTTTGTAAATAAATAAACACTATGAAAGAGTCAAAGAAAGCACAATAGCAATGTCTGTAAGAGAGATGTGCAACGTAACATCATTACAAGTAAACGTTACTGTAAACGCTGACATGTACATAACGTTACATGAAAAACATGAATGTACTGACGTTATTGTTAGCTAACGTTAACGTTGCCTTAGCTAAGTAAACAACAGTTTGAACCTGTCAATCAATCCTAAAACAACTAACAGTGTATAACAACAGTTTGCCCATATATACAACGAAGACACGTTAATTTACTACTTATGTTTGATAAGTTGACAGCTTGTAAGACGACAGAACAGTTGAAAAAACACCGTATATCGACAAAAACTCCGTGCACTTTATCTCTGTCTATGATGCGACGTCTGTCACTGTAAGGAAACAAGGAAAAAGAAGAAAAAAAAGAGTCTCTCCTTAGCGCTCGAAACTGGGCGGAAACAAGTTTGTTTGAGTTTACTTTGCACAATCAAACTCTGCTGATTTAAAATCTCAATAACCTGCATGGAAAACTGTCCCTTTCTTGAAATCCTGGCCAGGCCTACCGAAGTTTCCATAGTGCACTAGTCATTGCGTTGGCCTGACACGCAAAATGGCTCAGGTTGGAAACCGGGGGGAAAGTACGTTTGTTTTCTACTTTATTACACTGAGTAATGAAATCAAATGATTCAGTCAAATTGTCAGCCACAGCCAGGGTTGCGTTGTAGTCTGTACGGGCAGAAACAGAGAACTTTGGAAACGAATGCAGACACCCACGTCAGTCAGTCTTGTCGGTTAGGTAAGCTCGCATGCCTTTCAGTAGCAGTTTCACCTCATGGTTGGTCCAAGCATATAAATCCCTGGGCTTACTTTTAGCCATTGTTGTTATTTCTCCAAATTATTATCAGTATTTGAATAACATAATTGAGCATATTTTAATAATTTTATTTTAAATGTTTATGTAATTCGTTTCCTCTCATTGTTCATAACCTCATTGTTCTTACCTTTCGTGAGCCTCAACCTCTTCGCCGTCAAATTGTTGTTGTTTGACGTTCCTGGATCCGTCTTACGTTCCTGCTTCCTTCCTACGTTCCTGGATCCTGAGGTAGGTGATCATATCTTCACTGTAAAGCTCTCTTTGATAGCAGGAACATGCTCAATGCTGTTGTAAAATTGTTGTCTTTCTTGGACTATATCCACTTTAATAATGTTTTCCTTAAAAGCGCATATCTTTTGCTATGTTTAGGCCTTTCCGCGACCCTTACACAAAGACATTTGGAAACGTCGATCAACCCGTTTAAGTTTGAAACTTGCAGGGTTGCGTTGTAGTCTGTACAGGCAGAAACGGAGAACTTTGGAAGCGAATGCAGACACCTACGTCAGTCAGTCTTATCGGTTAGGTAAGCTCGCATGCCTTTCAGTAGCAGTTCCACCTCATGGTTGGTCCAAGCAAATAAATCCCTGGGCTTACTTTTCGCCCTTGTTGTTCTTTCCCCAAATTATTAACAGCATTTGACTAACATAATTGAGCATATTTCAATGAAAAATATTAATGAATATGTAATTATTTTACTCTCATGGTTGTTCTAAGCCTCATTGCTCTTACCTTTCGTGAGCCTCAACGTCTTGGCCTCATTGTTTGATGTTCCTTGATCCGTCATACGTTCCTGGATCCAGAGGTAGGTGATCATATCATCATTGGTAAATAATTACCAGGTCTCCTCGTCAGGGAATCGAACCCCGGTCTTCCGCGTGACAGGCGGAGATACTGTCCACTATACTAACGAGGACCGCCCAAGCACTGGATTTAGCACGTTACTTGCTAGGTGTCGCTATTACAGCATCTAGGCAACAGTGACTACATGTGGAAACATTTAGGTTTACTATATATTCACTGTCACTCATGTCCATGAGTGAGCAGCTGTGACTGAATCCTGTTTAACATATCTATGTGTCATAAATAGACATGTCAAACGGCATTTTCAACATTTTAAGTAAAATATGAATGGTGCATTTCCCGACGAACATGTGAAAAAAAGCTTTTCATCGGTTTCCGTAGTGTAGTGGTTATCACGTTCGCCTCACACGCGAAAGGTCCCCAGCTCGAAACTGGGTGGAAACAAGTTTGTTTGAGTTTACTTTGCACAATCAAACTCTGCTGATTTAAAATCTCAATAACCTGCATGGAAAACTGTCCCTTTCTTGAAATCCTGGCCAGGCCTACCGAAGTTTCCATAGTGCACTAGTCATTGTGTTGGCCTGACACGCAACATGGCTCAGGTTGGAAACCGGGGGGAAAGTACGTTTGTTTTCTACTTTATTACACTGAGTAATGAAATCAAATGATTCAGTCAAATTGTCAGCCACAGCCAGGGTTGCGTTGTAGTCTGTACGGGCAGAAACAGAGAACTTTGAAACGAATGCAGACACCCACGTCAGTCAGTCTTGTCGGTTAGGTAAGCTCGTATGCCTTTCAGTAGCAGTTTCACCTCATGGTTGGTCCAAGCATATAAATCCCTGGGCTTACTTTTAGCCATTGTTGTTATTTCTCCAAATTATTATCAGTATTTGAATAACATAATTGAGCATATTTTAATAATTTTATTTTAAATGTTTATGTAATTCGTTTCCTCTCATTGTTCATAACCTCATTGTTCTTACCTTTCGTGAGCCTCAACCTCTTCGCCGTCAAATTGTTGTTGTTTGACGTTCCTGGATCAAATCTTACGTTCCTGCTTCCTTCCCACGTTCCTGGATCCTGAGGTAGGTGATCATATCTTCACTGTAAAGCTCTCTTTGATAGCAGGAACATGCTCAATGCTGTTGTAAAATTGTTGTCTTTCTTGGACTATATCCACTTTAATAATGTTTTCCTTAAAAGCGCATATCTTTTGCTATGTTTAGGCCTTTCCGCGACCCTTACACAAAGACATTTGGAAACGTCGATCAACCCGTTTAAGTTTGAAACTTGCAGGGTTGCGTTGTAGTCTGTACAGGCAGAAACGGAGAACTTTGGAAGCGAATGCAGACACCTACGTCAGTCAGTCTTATCGGTTAGGTGAACTCTCATGCCTTTCAGTAGCAGTTCCACCTCATGGTTGTTCCAAGCAAATAAGGTTTGATTTCCAACCAGTACAGTTGCATTTACAGGTAATAGCTGCCTTCCAAGCAGTTGACATGGGTTCCATTCCCAGCCATCGCAGTCGATTTCTTGCTGTTGTGTGCTTTATTTGTCAAGAAGTAAGCAGAAAGGCAAAAAATGTGCTACTTTTCCACTATGATTGATAACATAGCAGTGCAAGCATTTTGCCCTGGTTTGATTTCCAACCCGTGCATTTGCATTTACAGGTAATAGCTGCCTTCCAAGCAGTTGACATGCGTTCGATTCCCAGCCATCGCAGTCGATTTCTTGCTGTTGTGTGCTTTATTTGTCAAGAAGTAAGCAGAAAGGCAAAAAATGTGCTACTTTTCCACAATGATTGATAGCATAGCAGTGCAAGCATTTTGCCCTGGTTTGATTTCCAACCCGTGCATTTGCATTTACAGGTAATAGCTGCCTTCCAAGCAGTTGACATGGGTTCTATTCCCAGCCATTGCAGTCAATTTCTTCCTGTGACGTTATACATAATGTTATACACATTCGAGCAAAATGATACAGCATTTCTGCCGGTGTTGTCGTGGCCGTATCCGCCGGCAGTAGGACTGCCAAACACATCCTAACGCTCTGCTAACAATTCCTAACAATTCCTAACGCTCTCCTAACAAGTCCTAACAATTCCTAACGCTCTCCTAACAAGTCCTAACAAGGTCCTAACATGGGGTAAAACAGCCAATCAGTTCCTAAGAAACGATGTTGCGACGCATCCAATCATCAACAACTGCTGCCTCGACGCACGGTTGTCTGATTGGTGAGGGACCATAGCATCATACAGCGTAAAGGTTGTCATGCAAATCTCTCGCCGCTGATTGGATGGCCACCGTTTAGTGACAGGTTACAAACTTTACAGACTATCTCGACGCTCAGGTATGTTATGATAATAATAGACTTTAGGGTGAATGTTTAAAGTCTATGAGACAGTAGGTTTCTGCTAGCTCCTTTAGATTAACGTGGGAAACGATGTTGAAAGGGTAACGTAACGACTGAGGTAACGTTAACGTTATTTATACGTTAAAATTACCGCCGTTGTGAACTTTTCTAAATCAACTGCGATAGGGGCCTACATTTACATTTAGTCTCTTTCTTTATGTTACATTTACACATTCGGATTGTACTACGACATTTATTGTGTAAGGTTAATTAGACTAGATGTAAACCTTGTTTAGGTAGGGTAACGTAAGCTAGCCGGTTTGTTTGTTTGTTTGTCTGTTTGGTCAGTTAATGTCGTCGTCGTTTAAGAGATTTTTCTACGATAAGTGGTGCTTATCTTAAACAATGTTTTGTATCATTGACCTGCCTGATGTGAAAACCGTTAACGCCTGAGGTGTTTTTGTGTGCTTTTTTAATAATCTAGTGACGTCAGCACGATGACCCTAGTTGAAGAGTAGACCTATGGATTAACTTTCTGAGTAAAATAAATTGTGAAATGAATTAATGTTACCAATAAACACATTTGTCATATGATAGGGTAGGCTATACTGTTGATTTGATAGACATATATTGCTGAAATATTGAGAAATAAAGCCTTGCTTGTGGTGATCAGTAGTTGAGTAGTATTTCCATCTCTTACAGTAAATTTCTGTTGTTTTCCATATCTTGTCCCTAATATCTGCAGAAATGACAAAGACTGGGAAACCAGATGCCTACTGGGCAGGTGTGATGTCCCTGTATGCCCAGGGAAAGTACACATTTACAACTGGCAAGAGGCCGGGGTCCAGGAGATGGAGGGCAGTAATGCTGCGGATTGCTGATTGTCCTCTGACCCCCCTGAAAGGTCAAACTACTGTCCGCAAACTAGACATATTTGGGAAAACGATCCCCTGCAAGTGTGGATACCACCAGGTAAACGATGCCATTTAATCATTAAACCTGTGATGTGGTGAAAATATACTGGAAAATGTAATGGAAAATGGTTTCTCCTCAGTTCTACCGTTTGTTTCCAGTGTTAAACAGTGTGAGTATGTAATTATTAGTGGAAATGTACTTTAAATGTAAACCCACTTTTATTTTTCCCAGTCAGCAGAGAAGGCAGGGACAGCAGCATCCAGTCAAGGTCAGCTGAGGGCTCCACAGGCCAGTGCTGCAACCCAGTTTGGTTTTTCCCAGTCAGCAGGGAAAGCAGCATTCAGTGCAGGTCAGCTGTGTCTCAATTCAGCTGAGAGTTTACAGGCCAGTGCAGGTGCAACAGCTACAGGTTCTCAGGCCAGTGCAGCAGCTGGGAAAGCTGTTACAGTTCCAGGACCACAGACAGGTGTAGCTCAGAAAACTCCAGCTCTGTGCAGGATGAGCGAGGGGAAGTCTCTCACATGCTCGCTGTGTAGTCAGGAGATGATGTGCGAGGACTACACGCAGCACCTGTCAGACTACCACACCCAGGAGCAGTGTGAGCAGTGTGGTGCAAAGGCCTGGGGGGCTTTTGGATTGTTACAGCACATAGAGGAATGTCACCTTTTGACCTGTCCAACAGACCTCCCAGATGTTGCTGCTCCTACCACTCCCATAGCCCAAGAGACAACACAGCAACCCAGTGACCCACCCGATGTTCCTGCCCCTGTTCCTGCTCCTCCCACAGCCCATGAGACGTCACTAGCACCACCACGACACCCACTCACTCTGCAGCCTCCTGAGGTAAACTGGGTGAATTTTCTACCCAAGCAGTTCACCAGAGTCATCCAGCCAGCTGACCAGGAGTGGATCACCCACATTTTATATGACAGTACTGGACAGCTGAAACAAAACCTGTCTAATAACTGGTTTCATCCCCCCAGCCCCACCAAATCCATCTCACCTCCTGATCCACATAATTATTTCCGCCAGCGGATGTTCCTGTGGGCTCCAATGCGGATGTGGGGCATCCCTCTGAAATGCACCCAGTGCAATAGGAAGATGCACCATTCTGGCATTTACACTAAAGCCAGGGAGGTAATTGACATTGATTCCAAATATTACCTGGTGGGTGGAGACTATCCAAGGTGCAGCAAATGCATGATTCCCGTCTGCCCTTGGAGCATTGACATTTTAAAACAGCTCGATCCCTCCCACCGTTACAAATTCCCAGCTGTTCTCACAACCCATTTGGCACTGGACAGGAGGTGTGTTGCGATGTTGCGCCCAAGAACATTAGGGAACAGCTCCAGCTATTTACAGCAAGCCTTGCAGGAGATACACAGTGAGGAGTGGGCTAGGCGGACCATCGACTACCTCACTGATTGTGAGGTCCACAAAAAGTCCTGTGTCCTCACCCAGTCTGAAGCTCTGTATCAGCCGCCACCACCCTTCAGTCCCCTGCCCCTGGCCCAGTGGTTTGAGACGGTTCATGCCAATGACATTCTGAATCACCTTGACGAGTTGAAGGGTGTGATCACTTCAACGCTTGGTAGAATCTTGAAACTGGACTCTACTAAGAAGGTAAATGTAAACCTACTGTATGTAAACTTGATTTCATTCAGTTTGTTAAACCGTGATGATTTCTGAGACATTTTTTTTAAAATGTTTTTATAGATCACAAAAAAACTTGCTGGTGGCATTGAGGGCACAGCCACATGGATGTCTAATATCGGCAATGAATTTGGGCAAGTGCTGAATTCTGTGCTGACCACTGGTGAGGGGGCTGGCCTTGATGACCTTTGTCAAGGCATCGTCAAAAGGTACAGCGATGCTGATGAGCCACAGCCAGATGCCATATATGTGGACAGAGACTGCTGCAGTGAGACAGGTGTGTTGCCTTTAATTTGTGTTGTGATGTGTCTATTACATGTGCCTCTGGGGGCTGTTGCACAAAAGTAGAATGAAGAAATTCAGGATGAGTGAAAAAGCACAGCTTGACTTAGTGTGATCTGCTCATTGCGGCTTAATCGGTTGCACGTTTGCCGAGCCAGGATGAGAAGGTGAAGGTATGTCAAGCCAGGTGTAGATAGCTGGGATAAGTGCACGTTCACGGCTTTCTTAAATAGACCACGGTATCGATCCCAGATTTACTGATGCTAAAATGGAGAATACACATTGTGTATTCTTTACACAAGTGAGCAGCAGCTTCATATGGAATTACGACACATTTGTAAAAAAGAAACACGGCTGCTGTAATAAAACAGCGAGAGAAAGGACGATCACAGACCGACTGAATGCATAAGCCTAAAAATATACATTTACTGACCACTGCTCTGAATTGAATCAGCCATACCATTCAAGTTAGGCTAATTATTTGCACAAATGAGCTGTTGTACTCTTTGCCTTTAAAAATGAGCAGAAGACAGCCTAATGTTAGACAGGAAGTGTAACCTGAAGATCAATTGCAACCACTAATCTACAATGCTGTGAAGGCATATCCCTCTCTCTACAACTCCGTCTCTCTCTCTCTCTCTCTCTCTCTCGCTCTTGTTCTCTCTCTCATATGGGCTAAAATATAAATTACCTAAGGAATATATGAACTCCCACTGCTCGCTTTTCAGGCAAAGTGTACAACAGTTAGTAGTAGATACATCATTCAGTCGGTCCGCTTCTGCCAATGGTTTTTCTCACGTTTTTGTTTTTTTACAGAGGCCGAGTTTCCTTCTTTATTTATTGTATGCTTTCTTTCCTAGTAAGCCTATATGGACATAGACTCTGAAGAAATTGGACTCTAAAATCTAGAAACTATAAAGATAATTAAGTTATACATTTAATGCACACTTTGAACATGACTGTAACACAGTGTATTCATCAGTTATTTCCCCCCCAGCTAAATATAAGGTCAGAAACCATTGAGGTGTCCTCTCCCTGTTGTTACATGAATGTAATGTAGTCTACTGTCTCTCTGTATAGTTACCGGTCCAGTGAACTTAGACTATAATAAGGAGGATTGTACAATTATTAAAACCTATAATAATTGTTCACGTTCACTGAAGAGAACACAAATTGTTATTGGGAATATTTTTGCATTATTTAACTTGTGTCTGGCATCCTTTTTATTGCATCCTCCAATCCCTTTTGATCCTTGGTTTGTTTCTTTAAATGGAGGCCGTAACAGTGTCTTATGAATTACATTTGATCAAACAATAGTTTTGGCAGGAGATCAGTGCAGTTGGAACTGGAAACAAACCGAGATGCATGTATTTACTGTCTGTTTCTTATTGTTATAGGGGTGGGTCCAATTCTCACTTGGTTTCGACCATGGACGTCAACGGTAAGACTGGATATTTTCCATTTTATGAGGCGGTTCACAAAGGGTCTTACGACGGAGCACCACCCACTGTATGGCACGTTTTGCTCAAAGTTGTCCACTTGTATCTTTGAGTGGGACAAAGAGGACATTCACCAACTCAAAGAGGCCAAGAGGGCAGAGTTAAAAAAAAAGCACCAGGGTCACGTACCCACTGACTCTCAGGTGTTATCCAGCATCACATCCAGTGAGCTGGTCAAGCACTGCCGCAGGAGAACCCGAGGGGTTGAGGAGACCCGCGTTCTAATCAAGCAACTGCTGGACTCCATGTGGGACCTCACAGACACAAGTGGCTTGCATCTCATAAATCATGACAGCATGTCTCTTGTATGGGAGGTACAGCAGAAGCACTTGCCCTGCATCCAAGATCCACCTGGTGTCCAGTTGTACACTAACACTGGATCAGGCCTGGAGAAGGGAGACAAAACGCTGGACGTCCTAAGATGTGGCAGAGGATCCTCCTCGCTCGAGAGCTTTCATCTGCACCAGTGTGGTTTCATCCCAGGCAAGCTGAAACACTCAATATTTGAAACATTTTGTTAATGAATGCTGTGTATTAAGTTGTCATAACATTCTTTTTTGTTGTTGTCACCAATGCTTTTGTCTTGCCAGGGTGGAGATGTAATGCTCTACATACACAGATGTACTTGCTTGAGGGGTTATCCAGATGGAACCATAATAGGTCTCAGCAAGCTCTGGGTATGAGTGGTACATCACGTACAAAGATGTACGATGTACGTTTGATGTCCAGTGTGAACATCCTGAGCAACAGAGTCCTAGGAAGTGGACTTCTTCCAGAGTTTATACCCCCAGGAAAACCTACCGGTAAGATTCTATGGCACAAAAAAAAAAAGATAACATGCTGGACAATATTCTGACCAAACTGTCAGATATTACCTGAAGGTTACACCTTTGTTCACTCACTCACTCACTCACTCATTCTACTTTCATCTTTTTTTTCTTTCTTTCTGTTGACTACTACAGGAGAGCGTATTGCTGTGGAATATTTGCTGGCGCAGTCTAACGGGGGAGATCTGCTGAGTGCACAGAAGGAAATTGGTGCCATTCCAATGGATGATGCTGGATGAAGCTCAGGAGGATGAATGTCCTGATGTGACAGTACCCCAGGCCACCGATATATCTTTTCAGTCTTCATCTCAGGTAATGATGTGTTAACAATTTGATGATAAATCAAAACGATTTTACTGTAAACCTAGTTTGCAGAGGTTCATTTTTCTTAATTAGTGATGTGTGTGACTCGTTAAATCAACAATTAATTTGTGTAACATGAACACAACAAACTTTATCAACCTCATTGTACCCCTCTCACTGTTTACACATAATTACTTAAGGAATCTACACTTGAAAGTGGTGTGTTCAGCAGTCCTGCCAGCTCCCCGTTTGAGGACAGTGGGCCCATCACTTCAACTCTGGTAAAGTGGCTACTGTATTCACCATCAGAAATTCTTGTTCCTTCACCTTTTTCTTTTAAATTAGCTGTACAAGAATTGGTTTTGTTTTCATTTCATGTGACAGGATAGTCGGTGTGATCCTAGAGGAATTCCCGGATGGGAGGCAGTCGATGCCTTGGCAGGGTATCTTGTCTGCCTCAATCGGACAATAACGCTCTCTCAAACTCTGAGATAGTAGAGATATTAAGACTGTACTCCAGCCTGGATCCCATTGATAAGTCCCCAACCAAATACTCCATGAAAAGTAAAAAAAAACCTTGTCAGGACCATGGAGAGCTTCTCGGAGCGCAGTGGCTCTGCCCCAGGCCAGCAAGCAGCTGAGAGGTATCTGCCTCTGATGATATACAGTATATTGTGTGTGTGTGTGTGTGTGTGTGTGTGTGTGTGTGTGTGTGTGTGTGTGTGTGTGTGTGTGTGTGTGTGTGTGTGTCTGTCTACATAGACACAACATTCACGTCTATGTATTTAAAGTACATACACATAATGTGGATTATGTCATCTTGTTATCTATTTGCAGATTGTTCATGGTTCATGGCCAGGCTGCCCAAAGACCTGATCTTAACAGGATTTCTGAGTGTGTTGCACTCAGACTCTACAAAGAGTTCCGGGAAGCCAGAAATAGGCCAAAGGACAACAAAGGGAAAACATTTGCAATACCTCAGTCAATTGTCATGACTTACAGTCATATCAAACAGTTAATAGAGGACTGCAAAGACATACTGGACAACACCAACCTTTTACTTGTGACTATAAACAACACCACAGTGTCCTCCTGGTTAGTTCATATTTACAGCTTCATACATTCACTTCAATATGAAAACCTACATATTCATACAAGATAAATTCCACACAAATAACAACAAAAAGTTCTATTCTGATTTTTATTTCTCTAGGGCTGCAGGATCGGCAGAAGAGAACCGACCGTGATTCGTTACTGCAAGGGTTGCAGCTTCTTCAGCAGGTCCATTTGGCAGAGGAATCGCTCCTGGAGGCCGGGACCTACCATCCGAACCTGTTCAACGCGCTAATACAGTTATGGAGTTCCAGGAACCAGAAAACCGTGAGGGTGAGGCAGTGATTCGTAAACGTCGCTGTGCCAGAGCAGTGTTTCCCAATGGTGCCAGCTCAACCAATGCAGATCAGGACTGGCCAAGAGCACAGCACTGGCCTGGGGATGCTGTCTTCCCTGCTTTGTCGGATGTTGCCTACTGCCAGCAGGGTCAACACTCAGCTCCAGCGTCTCACTCTCAGGACTGGTCCCCTTACCTGCCGTCACCTGCTCCAGCGTCCTGCTCAGGGCTGGTCTCACCTCTCAGGACTGGTCTCCCTCACCTGCCGTCACCGTCACCTGCTCCAGCGTCTCACTCTCAGGGCTGGTCCCCTTACCTGCCGTCACCTGCTCCAGCGTCACACTCTCAGGGCTGGTCCCCTTATCTGCCGTCACCGTCACCTGCTCCAGCGTCACACTCTCAGGGCTGGAACACTTACCAGTTGCCACCAGTGCCAGCTTCTCACTCCCATGGTGGCCATCATGATCAACCGCCACCAGCTCCAACACCTCAACCTCAAGGCGGGCTTCCTTACCAGCCAGCCCCAGCACCACTAGCTTCTCTCAATCGGTTCCGAGAATGGAGATTGCGAAAGGCAACCCTGGAGGATAAGGAGCGAGAGAAAGAGGTGATCCCCAAGAAGCGGCAAACCAAAGAAAGCTACCACTATCAGTGTAAAATATGTGGGCAGTCAAAGAGCAAACTTACTGGCCATACACAGTTACGGGGGAAATGGTACTGTCCTGCATCTGGACAGACCATCACAGAGTGGAAGAGCTCATTATAGAATACATATGTACTGTATATAGTTGTTTTTATAGTTGTTTTTATAATTGTGCTGCACTTTGATGTTTCATAACAAGCCCATACATTGTGTTATTTCTATTTCAAAGTGTTTGTGTTATGTTGTTATGTTTATCTATGTTTACGTTAACACAGTTAACAGTTTGTTGAGTTTTTGTGTGTTCTTTTAAAAAAAAAAACACACATACAGCTCTTTATTGGAGATGTTTGTGTTCTTTAAAAAAAAAACACACATACACCTTTGGTGTTTGTGTTATTAAAAAAACAAAAAAAAAAACACAACTCTTGTGGTGTAACAGTAACACATCCATCCTTTGGGTGGAAGATCCAGGTGCAAATCCTGGCAGGAGTGTGCACCTTGTTGGCCTAATCAGTGTTTAATTAAAATTGAATTCATAATATATTATATTTTTTATTATTATTATTATTATTATTATTATTATTATTATTATTATTATTATTATTATTATCATCACAACAAAGCATTATTGTTATTCTTACCAATCCAATCCTATTTGTATCTGTTTGGAAGTTATATTTGATGAATTCCTAGCACTTTATAAAAGTGTTCGTTAATTGAGAAATGTTTCAATCCGGGATCGAATCGGCGACTTTCTCATTTGTCCTCTCTCTCTCTGAGTATTTGTTTTACATCCTGCGATGGTGGTATAGTGGTGAGCATAGCTGCCTTCCAAGCAGGGGCCAGGTGACCTGGGTTCAATTCCCAGCCATCGAAAGTCGATTTCTTGCGATGTTGTGTGCTTTATTTGTCAAGAAGTAAGCAGAAAGGCAAAAAATTGGCTACTTTTCCACTATGATTGATAACATAGCAGAGCAAGCATTTTGCCCTGGGTTGATTTCCAACCAGTACAGTTGCATTTACAGGTTTTGAGGCCATATACAACATTGACAAAACATGTTTTACCCAGGTTTTTTCTTTTATTCAGGGATCTCTGAAAATAGTCAAAATAATCTGAAAACCTTCAGGGGATGTAGCTCAGTGGTAGAGCGCATGCTTTGCATGTATTAGGCCCCGGGTTCAATCCCCGGCATCTCCAGTAGGTGTTATGGTATAGTCTGTAAAACAGCTGCAAAAGATACACTAACAGAAAAAATGCAAGGAAGTAACAAGTATGTGTGCTGTACCCATGTCCTGCTTCATTCAGCAATTGAGAAGGATTTGAGCAAATTTGTATGGCACAGTGGGTTGTCCAGACCTCCTTGCATTAATGGGGATTAATGCAAATATCACAGTCATCACCCAAACTCCTTATTTTTAAATTGTAATCATGTGTTCCTGGAAAATTCCGTTAATAACTTTTATTATTAAGTTACTTGCCCAACCTGGTTTGATAAAACATTAGATCTCTGTTACGGTACAAATAAGGGAGCATATCAACCAATCAAAAATGTGCCTCTACTAGGGTCTGCAGACACAGCCAGTGCACTGCAGTTTTTAAACTAATTTAGAAGGTTATAGCTGCCTTCCAAGCAGTTGACATGCGTTCCATTCCCAGCCATACAGTACGATTTGCATTTACAGTCAATTTCTTGCTCTTGTGTGCTTTATTTGTCAAGAAGTAAGCAGAAAGGCAAAATATTTGCTACTTTTCCAGTATGATTGATGAAATACCAGTGCAAGCATTTTGCCCAAGTTTGATTTCCAACCAGTGCGTTTGCATTTACAGGTAATAGTTGCCTTCCAAGCAGTTGACATGGGTTCGATTCCCAGCCATCACAGTCACTTAATGGGCATTAATGCAAAACACACAACAACTTTCCCACAACACCTAAACTCCTTATTTTTAAATTGTAGGTTATAGCTGCCTTCCAAGCAGGTGACATGCGTTCGATTGCCAGCCATCGCAGTCAATTTCTTACTGTTGTGTGCTTCATTTGTCAAGAAGCAAGCAGTGCAAGCATTTTGCCCAGGTTTGATTTCCAACCAGTACAGTTGCATTTACAGGTAATAGCTGCCTTCCAAGCAGTTGACATGGGTTCTATTCCCAGCAATCGCAGTCAATTTCTTCCTGTGACGTTATACATAATGTTATACACATTCGAGCAAAATGATACAGCATTTCTAAATAAAATAAAAAATGTGCTACTTCTACCCAGATGAGTTGCATGATTTGCAGTGAGTATTTGTTTTTCATCCTGCGATGGTGGTATAGAGGTGAGCATAGCTGCCTTCCAAGCAGTTGACATGGGCTCTGTTCCCAGCCATCGCAGTCAATTTCTTACTGTTGTGTGCTTCATTTGTCAAGAAGCAAGCAGTGCAAGCATTTTGCCATGGTTTGATTTCCAACCAGTGCATTTGCATTTACAGGTAATAGCTGCCTTCCAAGCAGTTGACATGCGTTCGATTCCCAGCCATCGCAGTCAATTTCTTGCTCTTGTGTGCTTTATTTGTCAAGAAGTAAGCAGAAAGGCAAAATATTTGCTACTTTTTCACTATGATTGATGAAATACCAGTGCAAGCATTTTGCCCAAGTTTGATTTCCAACCAGTGCATTTGCATTTACAGGTAATAGTTGTCTTCCAAGCAGTTGACATGGGTTCGATTCCCAGCCATCACAGTCAATTAATGGGCATTAATGCAAAACACACAGTCAACTTTCCCACAACAGCCAAACTCCTTATTTTTAAATTGTAGGTTATAGCTGCCTTCCAAGCAGGTGACATGCGTTCGATTGCCAGCCATCGCAGTCAATTTCTTGCTGTTGTGTGTTTCATTTGTCAAGAAGCAAGCAGTGCAAGCATTTTGCCCAGGTTTGATTTCCAAGCAGTACAGTTGCATTTACAGGTAATAGCTTCCTTCCAAGCAGTTGACATGGGTTCGATTCCCAGCCATCACAGTCAATTTCTTCCTGTGACGTTATACATAATGTTATACACATTCGAGCAAAATGATACAGTATTTGTAAATAAAATAAAAAATGTGCTACTTTTCCACTATGATTGATAACATAGCAGTGCAAGCATTTTGCCATGGTTTGATTTCCAACCAGTGCATTTGCATTTACAGGTAATAGCTGCCTTCCAAGCAGTTGACATGGGTTCTATTTCCAGCCATCGCAGTCGATTTCTTGCTGTTGTGTGCTTTATTTGTCAAGAAGTAAGCAGAAAGGCAAAAGATTTGCTACTTTTCCACTATGATTGATAACATAGCAGTGCAAGCATTTTGCCATGGTTTGATTTCCAACCAGTGCAGTTGCATTAACAAAAGCCTTCCTTTACAGGTGGTAGCAAACCAATGACGCATCACACTATACCAGAATGCAAATGTATTATCTCATAGGCACTGGAAGCCACCCGTCTTCACCAATACATCTATTAGCATTTATTGTCAGTCTCAAAACCCAGATGAGTTGCATGATTTGCAGTGAATATTTTGTTTTTGTCCAGCGATAGTGGTATAGTGGTGAGCATAGCTGCCTTCCAAGCAGTGGCCAGTCGCGAATAGGTGTAGAATACTTTTTCGTAAAAAACGGAAAGAAAAAAAAAAGATGTTTTCCTGACCGGAATCCTCTCCAAAAGAGGAGGGTTCGAATCCCCCCTTATCCAAACAAATTGTCCTGTATTTGTTTCAGAATGTTATGCTACAGCATGTCTGTATTACACAAAACAATTATATATAAAGCTTTTAACCGTTTAATGTTAAATTTAATTCAATATTTTTTATTTAAATGATGTGGAAATATAACACCTCATGATTTGAATGTTATGACAATAATACTTTTACATGCTGCTACTGGTAAAAGTTGAATTTAAATTAATAATAGTACATTTTTGTATAATGATACAAAATTGCAAAGCACTATATCAATTTATGTTTAATTTTATTTCATTTTTTAAGATGTTTACTTCCTCAGTCAAATAAAGACACAGTGATGCTTTCAAGATATTTTATTAAAAACTACCTAATTCTAAAACACCAAATAAAGATCTAAAACACAATACAAATCTAAAACACAATAAAAATGTACACACTGTGTAAAATAAAATGTAACAAATAAATATAGACAAATGTAAAAACAAATACATAAAAATATATGATATAAACTTTCTAAATTGTTATTTATAATTAAAATATTACATATTAACACACTTATTTACACTGTTACAGAAGAGTGCATGTGAACAGATGAGAGACTGTGATGTGATGATCAAAAAGTGATGATGATGATTCAGACCAGATATCCAGTGAAGGTGAATAAAGTTGAATAAACTAAAATATCACAATGAAACAGTCTTGACTAAGTACAGTAGTGTGTGTGTGTGTGTGTGTGTGTGTGTGTGTGTGTGTGTGTGTGTGTGTGTGTGAGAGAGGGTATATTTGAAGTGGAAGTGTTAATTTTTTTTTCTCTGCCACCCATCTGTCCCTTTCATTCTCATAGAAGTCCGACAGTTTGATCTCCCCCCAGGTTATCTCCTTCCCCATGCCCTGTGCCTTGTAGAGGGAGAACACTCTGGAGGGGCAGTAGATGTATTTACCTGGTATCCCGGGGAAGCTGTCATGTACAGTATGTGAGGGCTGTTAGGGCCCTGCTTTAGGGGTTGATGACAGAACAGGCGACCTGTTGGAAGCTGCACTTCTGACTTTCTCTTTGCCCTCTCCTCTGCCACCCTCCTCCACTCAGCCCCCCTCTGTCTGGCGCCCTCCAGCTCCCGCTCAAAGAATGGAGACGCAGCAAAGTCCTCAAAAGACATCCGAGGGTTTGTGAGGCCTTTGTCTGCATACGTCTTAAACACCTTTGTGGAGCAGTAAAAGTATTTGATTGTTTGTGTTTGATAAAAGAAATGAACTGATGAGCCATCGCAAAGATACCGGGACTTGGGCTGACCACAGGCTACACAGTTCCTGGTCTGTTTTTTCTGCTGCTGCGGCTGCTGCTGATGTTGTTGTTTTTGCATTAACTCTGCTACAATCCGCTCCACTGTAGCCCGGCTCAGGGACTCCTCCTGGGGTGGAGCAGCAGGTGAAGGGTTGAAAGTAGCAGGAGGCAGAGTTATGACAGGCACGCTGGTCGTTTGACTGCCTGTAGTCAAACTCTGCCACAGCTGCTGTGTCTCCAAAACTTTCTCTGGGCTGGTATTGAGGGAGGAGCTGTGGTTTTTAATTTGGTCAGATGCTTTACATATCTGGAGATATGTTGGCATGTGGTTGGATGAAGGAGGCTGTTGGGGTCAGTGCACGCCCTCTGGACCATGGCAGCATAGTCTGCGTCCACCCGCTTCAGAAAGTCTTTAGACCCATGGTGCTTAACCAGAAGCCCGTTGATGGCAGCTCTCATGGCTTCTGTCCACCGGCTGTGGTCCAAGACTTGAACAAGGCCTCCCGTCTTGATTGGTCCAGTGCGGGCGGCCCGGGGAGAGGAGGAAACAGGCAGCGGTACTACCCCTGAATGGTGTAAACAATAAAGCATACATTTATTATATTGTTTTTTGCCAAACTTGGATAAAACATGGATTAAAAAAAATGTATATGTTGATTGTGTGAAGAGCTGATCAGTTAAATTTGTTACATTTATCATATATTAAACTTTGGATACACTAAGTTATTCCTTATTAAATATTATCAGGCCTGCTTTATACTGTGAGGTCTGTATACCTGTATCCATCAAAGACTGAGTCTCTGATTTGGCTCTGGCCGCAGCTGGTATCAAGGGTGGCTGGGACTGCTGGGACTGCTGGGACTGCTGGGATTGCTGGGAATGCTGGGACTGCTGGGACTGCTGGGATTGGGAAATGGTTTCAGAGCCCTGCTGGAAAGATAGGATGGGCACCGCTCCAACTGGCTCATCACAGGTCTCCTGAAATATAACATCAAATATAGTGATTTAGTCAGTGAGTCTGTCGGACGGTAAGTGATTGACAGTGAGTGTTTAGAGTGGATTACCTGAGAGTCTGTGTCCACCACAGCAGCAGGGCAGTGATCCTCTGTCTCCATGGCTACAGCAGCTGGGATGTTGGGCTGTACCTTGTGCTTGTCCCAGTTCAACACAACAGGACGACAACCTGGCTCCACAAACTGCAGTCCAAATCTCTCCCCTGTGTCCCTGTTTGTATTTTGCAGCCTGGGATATTTTGCTTTGCCTGTCACCTTGACAGAGGCTGTGTTCAGTCCTGAAATTAACAAGGGGTCGAACACAGCTGGCAGCTCCACACCAGGCTGTTTCAGGTCCATCAGCCTCTGGAAGTTCCACCGCACCACTCCAGTCATTGCCTGGGCCTGGAAAAGTTCACAGGACACCCGGTTGCCTGTCACCCACTGGGCTTGGTGAAAGTGGAAGCCCTCCTGCTGAGAGGTGCCTCTCACTGGAATCCAAACTGGTACAGCGTCTCCTGCACCCTTGTTGTAGTTGAGCTGCAAGGTACCACCATACCTGTAGAGAATTCCCTCCCCGACGTCAGGGTCGCTCAGGCAGCCTCTCAGGATGTGGACGCGTTGGATCCTCCACAACTTCAGCATGGAGGCCTTAGATGTAGATGTAGATCCCTCTGGTCCACCACAACAAATGCTGCAGAGGAACTGGCAGAAGGAGCTGAACAGAGGATGATGTTCAGACACACACTCCCTGGTAAAGCGCCTCATGCAGTGAAACAAGTCTAACTTGATGACAGTGGCCCAATCCCAAAGTCCGGACTCACAGACTCACGGACTTTGGTGCGCGTTCTCGCGAAATTCGTAAGGGCTTAGGGTTGTCCCAATGTTGAATTTCAAAGGGCGTGAGGGTTTGAGTACACACTTACCGAGCCCTTTCCGTGAGTCTGCATCGATGCAGACTTCACCAAAGGGAATTACCCGCAGTTCAAAGCGTTGTGACGTTTACCGCGGAGACCGTATGGAAATCCGGAAATTACAAAGGTAAACAACAGCATGACACACGGCCACGGAACAGACCAACCTGTTTTCCAGCTTGTAAAACAAGAGCTTGAAATAATTTGGAATCACGCAGCCGTCTCCTGTGCCTTGGCCGTGTGGAAAGCAACAAACTTAAAGTGAAAATTCCCAAACCGGCAAGTGTCAGCAACATCTTTTTTATTAAACGTCGCCAAGGTAACATGTGATCTCGTGAAGTGCTGTCCCAATCCCATTTATACCTATTTGAGCCCATGTGGCCTCACACACTCGCTCACTTAGTACCTGAGATCACTTAAGTCTGTGAGTCTTTAGTCCTTAGTCCTCAGGGCTCACTTTGGGATTGGGCCAATGTCTTTGTTAAACTTGCTCCTCGAGGCACTGTTGTTGGTAAGGTTGCCAGAGGTCGCCTTCGCCACGGTGGCCTCTGATGTCCTACAGCAGTCCCACAGCAGGTGCTCCTGATGACCAGGGTCCAGAACCTTGAAGGCAGACCAGCAGTCCCTAAAACATGGAAAATTAATTTCATTAGAGCCACTACAATATGTTTTGTAAACCAATCGCACTCCGACTGCAGCATCACCCAGCTCAAGATCATCCAGTTCTCATTCATTATGGCATAGGAAGACATTGTGCCGGATGACAGCACCACCTTCCTAGCCACTTTGCGTGTGTGATCTGACCTGAGTACTTGTCCAAAGGTCCCCTGTAGCAACAGAGTGAGGAGCTGCTCTTGCCATTGAAACTCACGGACCAGGCATTCGACCAGGTAGTGAGAAGAAATAGACATTCCACACCAGCCGTCAGCATCGGAGTAGCCACCGAATGGAGGCGGAGTGTCTGCCTGTCTGAGAAGCCCAGTGATGGTTCTCTGGCCGTAAACTCCTGCCTCAGCATCCCTGATGTTCTGCACACTGAGCAGGTAGGCCAGGTGGGCTCTCTCATATTTAAGGTGGAGTGCCTCCGTCAGCTGCTTAGCCATGTCCTCCGGTGATCTGCCGCTGCGCCTCATCTCATCCATTACTGATTTGCAGATGGCCTTTTTGTGAGTTAGGAAAGCAGGAACAATGTTGCTGAAGCGCCCTGGTAGCTTCTCCAGCCACTGGGGCTTGTCCGCATGCCAGTTCTTCCTACAGGCCTTGCAGGTGAGCCGTGAGGATAAAATATGGTACTGGCCGCTGGTGCCAATGATAACTCTTGGCCTTCCAACGCCAGAAGAAGCTACCTGAGGGTTGGGACAATCATGAAGCCAGGGCAAGATTTAATTGTTCCTTACCCTCTCCATGATTGTGTGCTCCGGCTTCCAAATGAAAAAAGGATGAAGCTGACAGTATTTAGGTGATGGCAGCTCAGAGATTGAGTCTATGAGCTCAGGCTGAGGTGGATTACGCCACAAGGACAGCATGTTCATAGGATAACGAACAGGACGTGACCCCGGCCACAGCCCCAACGCCTCCAGCTCAGTCTTCATCCAAATTTTCTGCTGGTGGGAGCAGTTCCACTGCGCTACATCCTGAGCATAGCCAGTGACAGAGGCTGCAGGCTGGTGTGGCACATCTAAAGGGACAGATGGTGCTGGACTTGGCAGAGCTGTAAAAGAGTATAACATATACACAGTCAGAGAAAAGAAAGAGAGCTCTATATTAAGACTGCTACAGTTATAACAGTGTTACTGAAATGTATACCTTCATCAGGGACAGTGTCTCTCTGTGCTTCCACTGATGGTAACTCTAGGATGGTGAGATAAAAACAGTAAAGGCAAGTGAGACATACTCATTAAAATAAGATATTATTTCTCACAGTATTCAAGAAAATAAAGCATTTACCTTCAGGAACAAATGGAGCTGATGTTATCCCAGGCTCTGACAAAGTAGAGTGGGAGATGACATATATTATGAGTAATATATATAAAAGACAGTGAAATATTAATTTGATTTTCAGAATGAAACTGATGTGAGGTACACTGGTAGTATAGGAGGACAACATACTTTGTCTCAACACATTAGGCGCCTGTTCTTCTACCCCAAGCTGTGGGGCGAGGGCGAGCAGCTGAGGAGGGACCGCAGCGGGCCTTTGTCGTGGCTGTGGGAACAATTTGGTCACATAACATTATACCGTCACACAACATTCAGTACAGTTTGAAGTGAGAAATGAACTAATATAATAACCTTTCACAGAAGCAACAATCCCAGAGGAGTCATCAGGCTTGGCAGGTCTGGAAACCGTCGCTGTTGGCTCTGGCCCTGTGTGCTGTAAAAACAATTCAGTGTCATTTTCCTCCCACAGTCAAGTCTGTTTATGCTTCAGAATGTGTCTTTACCTGTTGTCTCTCTAACAAACTGTGAGTACAGACTGAAAACTAAAAAAAACCTTAAATTTTGAATTGCTATTTATTTGCAATGACAAAACACAATGCTTTTAAGAAAACAGGTAAAGCACAGAAACAATATGAATATATAGTAAGCACACTGCCTGTCATTCAAAGATGTGGCATGGCAAAAGAAAATGCCAAATCCTTGAATGACAGCCTGAGAAAAAGCATGCAAAAAAAAAAAAAAGAAAACACTTACCATCTTCGCTGACCTGTTAATTCCTTAGGTTAGTGGGAGAGTAAGAGAACACAAGCATCAGAACAGGCCTGAACACGGCCAAAATAACAAACTAGTTGAAGGAGAACAGTAATAGCAGGAGGATTCTGCTGAGAACAGAATCCTCCCTCTACACCGATGGAGAAAAACCTGTTGGTGGAGACACAGCCGGGGCTCTGGAGAATGCTGCTGGTCCTGAAAGCACAGGTGACTACTAGATTAGACTACAGTACTATCGTAAACAGTAAGAGTTTAAAAAACACTCTGTTAATTAAACTATCTCCACCTACTTAGTTCAGTGGCAAATTTACAGGGAGACAGATTCAGCATCCCCCTCTCCAACTCCTCATCTTCCTCCATCGCTAGAAGATTAAACAATAACAATTATTGTGTGTCAGGTCATAAAATACTAAACATCTGTATTTGCATATTTTTGTGTACTGACCTAGAATGCTAGATGTAGGCGGTGTAGGGGCAGCTGATGTAGTGGAGACTCCTGCAGGTGGTGGAAAGGACTCCCCAGACTCAGCCCTCTGCTGCTTGAGGATGTACTGCTGCAGGTTGTACATTTTGCTGTTTTTGATGCACTTTACTCCTACGATGAAGGCAGCATATCCGTCTGCCCTGCTCTCCCAGATCTGCCTCCAGGTGTCCTTTGCCCTGGCTCCAAAGCCGACAGTATTGTCACCCTCTGATGCCACTGGTGGCGCAGGCAGCCTGGAAGCTAGATACTCCCTGAGGTCCCTAATTTCCTGGAAGCTCCTGGCATAGTCCAGAAATGAGGGTTGAAGGTTCCATCTCTCTCCTCCTCCTCTACCTTTTTCATCAGGTAGATGGTGTAGCCAACATCATTTTCCAGGAGCCACCTAAACAATTTACCCTTGTACTTTCCAAACTGCAACACATACTCCCCCATCACCTCCAGTCGGTCAGACACATCCCCTCCCCGCTCAAAGACCACAGTGAGAGCATTGGTCTTCACAAGGGATCCTGCCGCAGATGGCCTGATGGACCCTTCCTGAAAGACACCATAGTCTTTCCGGGAAAGAAGTTGGTTGTCTTCGTCATTATCTCCTGTGCACAGCAAAACACAATGTATATTATATAGTAATAATCAAAATATAGTCATACTGTTACATAAACAGTTATTTATTTTAACATCAATCTGCATTTGTAATGACTAAGTAACAGCACAGATAGATAGATAGATAGATAGATAGATAGATAGATAGATAGATAGATAGATAGATAGATAGATAGATAGATAGATAGATAGATAGATCAAAATGTATTATTCACATATTAATCTATTAACAATAATTCTATATGTTGTTTGCCATAGCAAATAAACCCATCTTAGACATGAACTGTATTATTTTATTGAAAATATACACAAGAATTGCCTGAAACACGACTGTAGCTAAATAGTATCCATATTATATAGTAATAATTAACAGTTATTCATGTTAACATAAATCAGCCTTTTTAATGACTAGGTAACAGCTAGACAGACAGATAGAACAAAGTGTCTGTGTTTAACCTATTATCAATTTAACCCCATTTTAGACATACTGTAGTATTTAGCCATTGAAAATATTCTGAAACACGTATGTAGCAGCAACATATTAACAGTACCTCTGTGTTTAATGGTTTGTAAATAAATAAACACTATGAAAGAGTCAAAGAAAGCACAATAGCAATGTTTGTACCGAAGTTTCCATAGTGCACTAGTCATCGTGTTGGCCTGACACACAAAATGGCTCAGTTTGGAAACTGGGGGGAAAGTTTATTTTTTTTTCTATTTTATTACACTGAGTAATGAAATCAAATGATTCGGTCAAATCGTCAGCCACAGCAAGGGTTGCGTTGTAGTCTGTACGGGCAGAAACAGAGAACTTTGGAAACGAATGCAGACACCCACGTCAGTCAGTCTTGTCGGTTAGGTAAGCTCGCATGCCTTTCAGTAGCAGTTCCACCTCATTGTTGGTCCAAGCAAATAAATCCCTGGGCTTACTTTTAGCCATTGTTGTTCTTTCTCCAAATTATTATCAGTATTTGAATAACATAATTGAGCACATTTTAATAATTTTATTTTAAATGTTTATGTAATTCTTTTACTCTCATTGTTGTTCTTAGCCTCATTGCTCTTACCTTTCGTGAGCCTCAACCTCTTTGCCGTCAAATTGTTGTTGTTTGACGTTCCTGGATCCTTCTTACGTTCCTGCTTCCTTCCTATGTTCCTGGATCCTGAGGTAAGTGATCATATCGTCACTGTAAAGCTCTCTTTGATAGCAGGAACATGCTCAATGCTGCTGTAAAACTGTTGTCTTTCTTGGACTATATCCACTTTAATAGTGTTTTCCTTAAAAACGCATATTTATTGCTATGTTTAGGCCTTGTATCCACACTACTCGGGCATTTCCGCCGACCCTTACACAAAGACATTTGGAAACGTCGATCAATCCGTTTAAGTTTGAATCTTGCAGGGTTGCGTTGTAGTCTGTACAGGCAGAAACTGAGAACTTTGGAAGCGAATGCAGACACCTACGTCAGTCAGTCTTATCGGTTAGCTTGCATGCCTTTCAGTAGCAGTTCCACCTCATGGTTGGTCCAAGAAAATAAATCCTTGGGCTTACTTTTCGCCCTTGTTGTTCTTTCTCCAAATTATTAACAGCATTTGACTAACATAATTGAGCATATTACAATGAAAAATATTGAAATGTTTATGTAATTCTTTTACTCTCAATGTTGTTCTTAGCCTCATTGCTCTTACCTTTCGTGAGCCTCAACCTCTTCGCCTCATTGTTTGACGTTCCTGGATCCGTCATACGTTCCTGCTTCCTTCCTACGTTCCTGGATCCGGAGGTAGGTGATCATATCGTCATTGGTAAATAATTAACAGGTAAAACGTTCTCCCCGTCAGGAAACGAACCCCGGTCTTCTGCGTGACAGGCAGAGATACTGTCCACTATACTAACGAGGAAGGTCCAAACACTGGATGTGGCACGTCACTCGCTAGGTGGCGCTATTACAGCATCTAGGCGACAGTGAATACATGTGGAAACATTTAGGTTTACTATATATTGACTGTCACTCATGTCCATGACAGAGCAGCTGTGACTGAATCCTGTTTAACATATCTATGTGTCAAAAATAGACATGTCAAACGGCATTTTGAACATTGTAAGTAAAATATGAATGTTGCATTTCCTGACGAACATGTGAAAAACAGCTTTTCATCGGTTTCCGTAGTGTAGTGGTTATCACGTTTGCCTCACACGCGAAAGGTCCCCTGCTCGAAACTGGGCAGAAACAAGTTTGTTTGAGTTTACTTTGCACAATCAAACTCTGCTGATGTAAAATCTCAATAACCTGCATGGAAAACTGTTCCTGTCTTGAAATCGTGGCCAGGCCTACCGAAGTTTCCATAGTGCACTAGTCATCGTGTTGGCCTGACACACAAAATGGCTCAGCTTGGAAACTGGGGGGAAAGTTTATTTTTTTTTCTATTTTATTACACTGAGTAATGAAATCAAATGATTCGGTCAAATCGTCAGCCACAGCAAGGGTTGCGTTGTAGTCTGTACGGGCAGAAACAGAGAACTTTGGAAACGAATGCAGACACCCACGTCAGTCAGTCTTGTCGGTTAGGTAAGCTCGCATGCCTTTCAGTAGCAGTTCCACCTCATTGTTGGTCCAAGCAAATAAATCCCTGGGCTTACTTTTAGCCATTGTTGTTCTTTCTCCAAATTATTATCAGTATTTGAATAACATAATTGAGCACATTTTAATGATTTTATTTTAAATGTTTATGTAATTCTTTTACTCTCATTGTTGTTCTTAGCCTCATTGCTCTTACCTTTCGTGAGCCTCAACCTCTTTGCCGTCAAATTGTTGTTGTTTGACGTTCCTGGATCCTTCTTACGTTCCTGCTTCCTTCCTATGTTCCTGGATCCTGAGGTAAGTGATCATATCGTCACTGTAAACTGTAAAGCTCTCTTTGATAGCAGGAACATGCTCAATGCTGCTGTAAAACTGTTGTCTTTCTTGGACTATATCCACTTTAATAGTGTTTTCCTTAAAAACGCATATTTATTGCTATGTTTAGGCCTTGTATCCACACTACTCGGGCATTTCCGCGACCCTTACACAAAGACATTTGGAAACGTCGATCAATCCGTTTAAGTTTGAATCTTGCAGGGTTGCGTTGTAGTCTGTACAGGCAGAAACTGAGAACTTTGGAAGCGAATGCAGACACCTACGTCAGTCAGTCTTATCGGTTAGCTTGCATGCCTTTCAGTAGCAGTTCCACCTCATGGTTGGTCCAAGAAAATAAATCCTTGGGCTTACTTTTCGCCCTTGTTGTTCTTTCTCCAAATTATTATCAGTATTTGAATAACATAATTGAGCACATTTTAATGATTTTATTTTAAATGTTTATGTAATTCTTTTACTCTCATTGTTGTTCTTAGCCTCATTGCTCTTACCTTTCGTGAGCCTCAACCTCTTTGCCGTCAAATTGTTGTTGTTTGACGTTCCTGGATCCTTCTTACGTTCCTGCTTCCTTCCTATGTTCCTGGATCCTGAGGTAAGTGATCATATCGTCACTGTAAACTGTAAAGCTCTTTTTGATAGCAGGAACATGCTCAATGCTGCTGTAAAACTGTTGTCTTTCTTGGACTATATCCACTTTAATAGTGTTTTCCTTAAAAACGCATATTTATTGCTATGTTTAGGCCTTGTATCCACACTACTCGGGCATTTTGACCCTTACACAAAGACATTTGGAAACGTCGATCAATCCGTTTAAGTTTGAATCTTGCAGGGTTGTGTTGTAGTCTGTACAGGCAGAAACTGAGAACTTTGGAAGCGAATGCAGACACCTACGTCAGTCAGTCTTATCGGTTAGCTTGCATGCCTTTCAGTAGCAGTTCCACCTCATGGTTGGTCCAAGAAAATAAATCCTTGGGCTTACTTTTCGCCCTTGTTGTTCTTTCTCCAAATTATTATCAGTATTTGAATAACATAATTGAGCACATTTTAATGATTTTATTTTAAATGTTTATGTAATTCTTTTACTCTCATTGTTGTTCTTAGCCTCATTGCTCTTACCTTTCGTGAGCCTCAACCTCTTTGCCGTCAAATTGTTGTTGTTTGACGTTCCTGGATCCTTCTTACGTTCCTGCTTCCTTCCTATGTTCCTGGATCCTGAGGTAAGTGATCATATCGTCACTGTAAACTGTAAAGCTCTCTTTGATAGCAGGAACATGCTCAATGCTGCTGTAAAACTGTTGTCTTTCTTGGACTATATCCACTTTAATAGTGTTTTCCTTAAAAAACGATATTTATTGCTATGTTTAGGCCTTGTATCCACACTACTCGGGCATTTCCATGACCCTTACACAAAGACATTTGGAAACGCCGATCAATCCGTTTAAGTTTGAATCTTGCAGGGTTGCGTTGTAGTCTGTACAGGCAGAAACTGAGAACTTTGGAAGTTTAATGCAGACACCTACGTCAGTCAGTCTTATCGGTTAGCTTGCATGCCTTTCAGTAGCAGTTCCACCTCATGGTTGGTCCAAGAAAATAAATCCTTGGGCTTACTTTTTTCGCCTCTTTGTTGTTCTTTTTCTCCAAATTATTATCAGTATTTGAATAACATAATTGAGCACATTTTAATGATTTTATTTTAAATGTTTATGTAATTCTTTTACTCTCATTGTTGTTCTTAGCCTCATTGCTCTTACCTTTCGTGAGAGCCTCAACCTCTTTGCCGTCAAATTGTTGTTGTTTGACGTTCCTGGATCCTTCTTACGTTCCTGCTTCCTTCCTATGTTCCTGGATCCTGAGGTAAGTGATCATATCGTCACTGTAAACTGTAAAGCTCTCTTTGATAGCAGGAACATGCTCAATGCTGCTGTAAAACTGTTGTCTTTCTTGGACTATATCCACTTTAATAGTGTTTTCCTTAAAAACGCATATTTATTGCTATGTTTAGGCCTTGTATCCACACTACTCGGGCATTTCCGCGACCCTTACACAAAGACATTTGGAAACGTCGATCAATCCGTTTAAGTTTGAATCTTGCAGGGTTGCGTTGTAGTCTGTACAGGCAGAAACTGAGAACTTTGGAAGCGAATGCAGACACCTACGTCAGTCAGTCTTATCGGTTAGCTTGCATGCCTTTCAGTAGCAGTTCCACCTCATGGTTGGTCCAAGAAAATAAATCCTTGGGCTTACTTTTCGCCCTTGTTGTTTTTTCTCCAAATTATTAACAGCATTTGACTAACATAATTGAGCATATTACAATGAAAAATATTGAAATGTTTATGTAATTCTTTTACTCTCAATGTTGTTCTTAGCCTCATTGCTCTTACCTTTCGTGAGCCTCAACCTCTTCGCCTCATTGTTTGACGTTCCTGGATCCATCATACGTTCCTGCTTCCTTCCTACGTTCCTGGATCCGGAGGTAGGTGATCATATCGTCATTGGTAAATAATTAACAGGTAAAACGTTCTCCCCGCCAGGGAATCGAACCCCGGTCTTCTGTGTGACAGGCAGAGATACTGTCCACTATACTAACAAGGAACGCCCAAACACTGGATGTGGCACGTCACTCGCTAGGTGGCGCTATAACAGCATCTGGGCGACAGTGAATACATGTGGAAACATTTAGGTTTACTATATATTGACTGTCACTCATGTCCATGACAGCAGCTGTGACTGAATCCTGTTTAACATATCTATGTGTCAAAAATAGACATGTCAAACGGCATTTTGAACATTGTAAGTAAAATATGAATGTTGCATTTCCCGACGAACATGTGAAAAACAGCTTTTCATCGGTTTCCGTAGTGTAGTGGTTATCACGTTTGCCTCACACTCGAAAGGTCCCCTGCTCGAAACTGGGCAGAAACAAGTTTGTTTGAGTTTACTTTGCACAATCAAACTCTGCTGATGTAAAATCTCAATAACCTGCATGGAAAACTGTTCCTGTCTTGAAATCGTGGCCAGGCCTACCGAAGTTTCCATAGTGCACTAGTCATCGTGTTGGCCTGACACACAAAATGGCTCAGCTTGGAAACTGGGGGGAAAGTTTATTTTTTTTCTATTTTATTACACTGAGTAATGAAATCAAATGATTCGGTCAAATCGTCAGCCACAGCAAGGGTTGCGTTGTAGTCTGTACGGGCAGAAACAGAGAACTTTGGAAACGAATGCAGACACCCACGTCAGTCAGTCTTGTCGGTTAGGTAAGCTTGCATGCCTTTCAGTAGCAGTTCCACCTCATTGTTGGTCCAAGCAAATAAATCCCTGGGCTTACTTTTAGCCATTGTTGTTCTTTCTCCAAATTATTATCAGTATTTGAATAACATAATTGAGCACATTTTAATGATTTTATTTTAAATGTTTATGTAATTCTTTTACTCTCATTGTTGTTCTTAGCCTCATTGCTCTTACCTTTCGTGAGCCTCAACCTCTTTGCCGTCAAATTGTTGTTGTTTGACGTTCCTGGATCCTTCTTACGTTCCTGCTTCCTTCCTATGTTCCTGGATCCTGAGGTAAGTGATCATATCGTCACTGTAAACTGTAAAGCTCTCTTTGATAGCAGGAACATGCTCAATGCTGCTGTAAAACTGTTGTCTTTCTTGGACTATATCCACTTTAATAGTGTTTTCCTTAAAAACGATATTTATTGCTATGTTTAGGCCTTGTATCCCACACTACGGGCATTTCCGCCGACCCTTACACAAAGACATTTGGAAACGTCGATCAATCCGTTTAAGTTTGAATCTTGCAGGGTTGCGTTGTAGTCTGTACAGGCAGAAACTGAGAACTTTGGAAGCGAATGCAGACACCTACGTCAGTCAGTCTTATCGGTTAGCTTGCTTGCCTTTCAGTAGCAGTTCCACCTCATGGTTGGTCCAAGAAAATAAATCCTTGGGCTTACTTTTCGCCCTTGTTGTTCTTTTTCTCCAAATTATTAACAGCATTTGACTAACATAATTGAGCATATTACAATGAAAAATATTGAAATGTTTATGTAATTCTTTTACTCTCAATGTTGTTCTTAGCCTCATTGCTCTTACCTTTCGTGAGCCTCAACCTCTTCGCCTCATTGTTTGACGTTCCTGGATCCGTCATACGTTCCTGCTTCCTTCCTACGTTCCTGGATCCGGAGGTAGGTGATCATATCGTCATTGGTAAATAATTAACAGGTAAAACGTTCTCCCCGTCAGGGAATCGAACCCCGGTCTTCTGCGTGACAGGCAGAGATACTGTCCACTATACTAACGAGGAACGCCCAAACACTGGATGTGGCACGTCACTCGCTAGGTGGCGCTATTACAGCATCTAGGCGACAGTGAATACATGTGGAAACATTTAGGTTTACTATATATTGACTGTCACTCATGTCCATGACAGAGCAGCTGTGACTGAATCCTGTTTAACATATCTATGTGTCAAAAAATAGACATGTCAAACGGCATTTTGAACATTGTAAGTAAAATATAAATGTTGCATTTCCCGACGAACATGTGAAAAACAGCTTTTCATCGGTTTCCGTAGTGTAGTGGTTATCACGTTTGCCTCACACGCGAAAAGGTCCCCAGCTCGAAACTGGGCGGAAACAAGTTTGTTTGAGTTTACTTTGCACAATCAAACTCTGCTGATGTAAAATCTCAATAACCTGCATGGAAAACTGTTCCTGTCTTGAAATCGTGGCCAGGCCTACCGAAGTTTCCATAGTGCACCAGTCATCGTGTTGGCCTGACACACAAAATGGCTCAGCTTGGAAACTGGGGGGAAAGTTTATTTTTTTCTATTTTATTACACTGAGTAATGAAATCAAATGATTTGGTCAAATCGTCAGCCACAGCAAGGGTTGCGTTGTAGTCTGTACGGGCAGAAAAAGAGAACTTTGGAAACGAATGCAGACACCCACGTCATTCAGTCTTGTCGGTTAGGTAAGCTCGCATGCCTTTCAGTAGCAGTTCCACCTCATTGTTGGTCCAAGCAAATAAATCCCTGGGCTACTTTTTTTAGCCATTGTTGTTCTTTCTCCAAATTATTATCAGTATTTGAATAACATAATTGAGCACATTTTAATAATTTTATTTTAAATGTTTATGTAATTCTTTTACTCTCATTGTTGTTCTTAGCCTCATTGCTCTTACCTTTTCGTGAGCCTCAACCTCTTTGCCGTCAAATTGTTGTTGTTTGACGTTCCTGGATCCTTCTTACGTTCCTGCTTCCTTCCTATGTTCCTGGATCCTGAGGTAAGTGATCATATCGTCACTGTAAACTGTAAAGCTCTCTTTGATAGCAGGAACATGCTCAATGCTGCTGTAAAACTGTTGTCTTTCTTGGACTATATCCACTTTAATAGTGTTTTCCTTAAAAACGCATATTTATTGCTATGTTTAGGCCTTGTATCCACACTACTCGGGCATTTCCGCGACCCTTACACAAAGACATTTGGAAACGTCGATCAATCCGTTTAAGTTTGAATCTTGCAGGGTTGCGTTGTAGTCTGTACAGGCAGAAACTGAGAACTTTGGAAGCGAATGCAGACACCTACGTCAGTCAGTCTTATCGGTTAGCTTGCTTGCCTTTCAGTAGCAGTTCCACCTCATGGTTGGTCCAAGAAAATAAATCCTTGGGCTTACTTTTCGCCCTTGTTGTTCTTTCTCCAAATTATTAACAGCATTTGACTAACATAATTGAGCATATTACAATGAAAAATATTGAAATGTTTATGTAATTCTTTTACTCTCAATGTTGTTCTTAGCCTCATTGCTCTTACCTTTCGTGAGCCTCAACCTCTTGCCTCATTGTTTGGCGTTCCTGGATCCGTGCGTTCCTGCTTCTT
>NC_041348.1:8185695-8203195 GCF_004354835.1 Perca flavescens
CATCCCACTCCACCATGACTCTCAACACATATTTTCTTTCACCTTCTTTGGCACCCAGTACACCTACACCAGAATGCCCCAACGCTACAGAGACTCTCCTGGCATTTTCAATGACGTACTCAGAGAACACCTAACCCAAATCTCTCTGCCAGAAGATGTCATCCTGCTCCAATATGTGGATGACATTCTCCTTGGTGCACCCTCCGCTGAGCTCTGCCTGCAAGCTACAGGAACCATCCTGTCATTTCTTGCATCCAAAGGTTATAAGGTCAAGAAGGAAAAAGTCCAGTGTTGCAGGAGGAAGGTTGCCTTCCTGGGAAGAGAAATCTCTGCCACAGGTCAGACCCTATCCAGCCAACATCGAGAATCCATTCTCCAGCATCCTCGCCCAGAAACAGTACAGGACATGTTGTCTTTCCTGGGTTTGACGGGGTACAGCAGAAACTATATCCCTGATTACACCCTCCTCATCCAACCACTCAGAGACCTAGTGGCTGAAGCTGGAAACAGAAACCTAAATGCTCTGCTCCAATGGTCTCCTGAAGCTGAAACTGCCTTCTCCCTCACTAAGGAAGCACTCTCCCAGGCCACCATATTGGCTGCACCTGACTACACCATTCCATTTCATCTTGATGTTTCTGTCAAGAACGGACATGTTCATGCCGCCCTTTTCCAGAAAAAAGGGGGAGACAGGTTAGTGCTAACCTACCACAGCTCGAAATTGGACACTATTGAACAAGGACAAACATCCTGTGCTCAACATCTGGCTGCATTATCGAAAGCTGTCCAAAACAACCCACCTGGTCATGCATCACCCATTGCAGATCCACACGGACCACGGAGTGACCGCATTCCTGCAGAGCAATGCATTCACGCTCAGTACTGAACAAAAACTGAAAATACAGAAGGAACTGAGACAACCCCACATCACTTTTGTAACCTCAGCCATCAATTTGGCAGACAAAATGGGACACGGAAACCCCACAGCTGTGAAGAAGTGGCAGCACAAGAACTGAAACTCAGGCCAGATCTGAAAACGAACCTCTGCCAGATGCACAACATTGGCTGTACACAGATGGATGCTGCTACAAAGGAGAAAATGGAAATGTGGCTGCTTATGCGGTGATGGAACAACACGCAGAGCGATACACACAACGAAGTGGACTCAGGAATAATACCACAACCTGCATCAGCACAAATGGCTGAAATATTGGCACTTACAAAAAGCACTGCAGTGGTCAGAAGGAAAAGGGTCAATATCTACACAGACTCAGCATACGCACATGGAGCGGTGCATATAGATGGACCACAATGGCAGAAGAGGAATTTCCTGACCACCAGCAAGACTCCTGTCAAGCACAAGGATCAACTGGTAACCCTACTGGAAGCAGTAAAAGCGCCAGTAGCAGTGGCAATAATGAAGTGCAAAGGACATGACAAAGCAGACACAAGGGTGGCAAAAGGAAATGAAGCAGCAGACCAAAGAGCCAAAGAAGTTGGAGGGTACACTCCCAGACAAATGACACTGCAACCAGAGGGAGGACCAACAGAACTAACCACAGAAAACATAAAAGACATCCAAGAAGAGGCCGGACCATATGAACATTCAGAATGGCAGAGAAAAGGAGCATGCAAGGATAAAGACGGCATTTGGAGGTCACACACTGGACACATAGTGGCTCCGGCAAAGCTATGTTGACTATTGTTCCCAACCATGCACGGCCACACCCATGAGGGAACCAGAAGAACCCTTACAAACATGAAAGAACTATGGTGGCACCCATGGATGTCAGACATCATCACCAACTTTGTGGAAGAATGTGACACATGCAACAAACACAATAACAAGAAACCATTCAAGGCCCCAGCAGGAAAATCCCTGTGCCTACAGCCCCTTTCAAGACATCACCATAGATTTCACAGATATAGGGCCAGAGAACAGAGTAGGGGGGAAAAATGTATCTCCTTGTAATGGTAGACAGATTCACAAAATGGGTTGAAGCGATGCCAAGTAAAGATGAAACAGCACAGACAGTTGTAAAATGGCTGAAAAAATGAACTAGTACCGAGATATGGCGTACCACCACAATAAGATCAGACAATGGATCTCATTTTGCTAACAAACATCTACAGAAAGTAGAAGAGGCATTAGGGATCATACACAGATATGGGTCAGTTTATCATCCACAATCACAGGGATTAGTGGAGAGGGCCAACCAGACACTGAAAAGAAAAAATCGCTAAAGCATGTCAAGGTACAAAACTAACATGGGTAGAAGCACTGCCGTTAGCTTTTATGTCCATGCGCAGTTCCCCAGGATCTGACACACACTTATCTCCTCATGAGTTACTGACTGGAAGAAAATGCCAGGCCCACCCAGGGATGGAGGTCATATGCCATCCCTGGATGTGTGTAAACAACAATATGATGACTACATGAAGGCATTGACCAGTCTTACTTCAGTTTTATCTGAACAGGTCGCCAGAGCACAGACCCCGGGAGAAGAGGAGCCCCGGAGCAGTGTCAAGGTAGGTGACTGGGTGCAGTGAAAGTCCACAAGAGAAAGTGGACCGAGCCCAGGTGGCCTGGACCGCACGGGTGAGGGAGGTTACCTCACACTCTGTCCAAGTAAAAGGCCGGGCAGGAGCTGCTTGGCACCACCTGACACATTGTGCCCCAGCACCTACACCTTCCCGTGATTTGAGGGAAGTTAGAGCTGATTTGATCAACAATGCCGCTCCTGCTCAAACTTAGGCAATCAGTCCAAGGGAGCGAACCCAGACAAAAATACTACTATGGATGCACATGGAAGGTCTGGGTAGGAATGCTAATATCTACAGCCATACTCGTTATGTTGTTATTTTGGTTCATAGATACCAAATATGACAGAGGAAGAAGGGAGGTTCAGGTGACTAGAACAAAGGGACAGATCACATTGTCATTTATTAGGGGGACACACAAGCACAGCCCTATTAGACCTATGCGACATAGTGCCATGCACCACCAAAGACAGAAGAGAGGAAGTCATATACATATGCGTCACGACCAACTCAGACAAGTGGTGTAGCAGTTGGAAGTGTGCCATAGCTAACACAGGCTCAGATTGGGGAAATGTGGGATGTGAACCATATGATACAATGCACCTTACGATAACACATAGGGACCTGAAATCCAGACTGAGTGTAGGTAGAAAGCAGGAAGGACGATGCCAGGAACAGAAATATAATCCTATATATGTGACGTTGAAGGATCCAAAACCAGAGGATACAGGGACTTATGTTATGGGATTGTATGCTGAAGGGAAAGATCCATTAGGACAGTTCATCATTCGAGTCACAGACCCATGGAGTAATAGTACACCGTCCACATCCATTACTGCCAAGGTTGACGGTAGGACAAGGTTGAACACAGGTATGGGTGTCCTGAAAGACTCTAAAGGGCCATTAGTGAAATATTTGAACCTAGAGGACTTTACCATTGAGGAAAGGTTGGAGATGGAAACTGGTTTCACACCCTCAGGTAACACGTGGCTCAAAATGATGAAATATACTGCTAGAATGCATAAAATGTCTGACTGTGTTATCTGTGCTAAAGCAAGACCTCATTTGGGGACAGTACCATTCCCACTCTCACTTGTGGACGACCTTATTGGTTATAATTGTATGTTAAGTCTTTACAGTGATGTGACCATGGAAAGTGATGTCTGCAGGACCCTGTCTCTCCTGTATCCCAGAGTGCGTGCAATACAACCGCCTCCAGGAGTGGTCGCCTACCTTGGTAACTATACTTGCATCACACAACCCAACAGCTCTACCATGAATGTGGGACACCTACTTAAGAAGTTTTGTATGTACACCTACAACACATCTTCGTTCGTTCCCAATGTCACACAGTCGATGTTTAACAATCAGAGTAAGGGACTCGCTGATGTCTGGTGGATGTGTGGGACACAGCCCCGCCTTAGACCATCCTTACCTGCTAAATGGGGGGGAACCTGCGCCTTAGTGTCCCTATTACTGCCGATTACCATGCTTCCTATTAGCGCAGGGAAGCTAGAGGAGACAGTACAGTCTACCTACCACAAACATTCCTTGAAGAGGGCTAAAAGAGACACTGACTTGGGTTTTGGTACATGGGGAGATCCAAGCACCCCGTTCAGGTCTATATATAGTAGGGTGTATATAGATGCAATTGGAATACCAAGGGGTGTACCAGAGGAGTTCAAAGCTCAGAATCAGATAGCAAAGGGTTTTGAGTCTATACTGCCCTGGATAACTACAAACAAGAATGTGGACTGGATAAATTATATATACTACAACCAGCAGAGATTTTTGAACCGGACTAGGGATGGCCTGAGGGGTGTGTCCGAACAATTAGCCGCCTCCTCACTCATGGCATTTCAGAACCGTATGGCACTGGACATGTTGTTGGCAGAAAAAGGGGGTGTGTGCCACATGTTTGGAGATGCTTGTTATACATTTATTCCCAATAATACTGCCCCGGATGGTAGCATCACTAGAGCCTTGGAGGGGTTGACCTCTCTAGCCAATGAATTAGCAGAGAACTCGGGTGTGGCTGAAAACCTCATCACCAGTTGGCTGGAGGACGTTTTTGGCAAATACAAAGCAATTGTGCTCTCCATGCTTATGTCCGTGGCAGTGTTTGTGGGCATATTGGTGTGTTGTGGATGGTGTTGCATCCCTTGTTGTCGCACTCTGGTGAACAGATGGATTGATGTGGCTCTGACCAAAAAAGATCCCCAGAAAGATGCTCCTCCAGCCTACTCCATGCCCCTGTTGGGGATGGAGGATGGTGATGAGACTGATTCGGACAATGAAGGAAGTGAATCACCAATGTAATGCTATGCTATATTAATCTTGCTTCTTCTTCCCCTAGTGCGGACAATTATTTACCAGTTTGAGGGCCATATAATCCTAAACTTAGTAGTATTCACACCTGAGGTGTGAATAGGGAGATCTGTAAGAAATAAAAATAATCAGTCAAGCTGGCTATGCTTTATGAGGATACAAATCATAGTTGAATTATAGTTGTGTGTTTAGTGGAAGAGCACTGTGACAGCTTAGTCATGCAAAGTGAGAAAAGGATACTGTTGTACTGTTGTACAGCAGCACTGTATGACGGTGGTCAGAAAGCAACAAGAGTGCAGCAACAAAGTTAATATCAGTTTGATATCAGTTTGACCATGAGAATAAGTTACTCCTCAACCTGTGACAGGCAACAGCGGCGCATTGTTCTTTCTGACCATCAGCATAGCTAAAGTCCGTGAACCAACCAGGGGACGCTAAGTCTAAACCACGGTACTCCTCCAAATTTTAATAAACAAATCAGTCTGATGAGAGAAGCCTGTGTGCCTGCCCAACTCGGACCCGTGTACACGTTTATGCTCTTATGATTTTACTTAAATAAATACTTGTTAAACTTTTAAGTCCTCTTCTTGCCTACTTAGTGGATTTTGAAACACGACACGTTGTAGTCTGTACGGGCAGAAACAGAGAACTTTGGAAACGAATGCAGACACCCACATCAGTCAGTGTTGTCGGTTAGGTAAGCTTGCATGCCTTTCAGTAGCAGTTTCACCTCATGGTTGGTCCAAGCATATAAATCCCTGGGCTTACTTTTAGCCATTGTTGTTATTTCTCCAAATTATTATCAGTATTTGAATAACATAATTGAGCATATTTTAATAATTTTATTTTAAATGTTTATGTAATTCGTTTCCTCTCATTGTTCATAACCTCATTGTTCTTACCTTTCGTGAGCCTCAACCTCTTCGCCGTCAAATTGTTGTTGTTTGACGTTCCTGGATTCGTCTTACGTTCCTGCTTCCTTCCTACGTTCCTGGATCCTGAGGTAGGTGATCATATCTTCACTGTAAAGCTCTCTTTGATAGCAGGAACATGCTCAATGCTGTTGTAAAATTGTTGTCTTTCTTGGACTATATCCACTTTAATAATGTTTTCCTCAAAAGCGCATATCTTTTGCTATGTTTAGGCCTTTCCGCGACCCTTACACAAAGACATTTGGAAACGTCGATCAACCCTTTTAAGTTTGAAACTTGCAGGGTTGCGTTGTAGTCTGTACAGGCAGAAACGGAGAACTTTGGAAGCTTAATGCAGACACCCTACGTCAGTCAGTCTTATCGGTTAGGTAAGCTCGCATGCCTTTCAGTAGCAGTTCCACCTCATGGTTGGTCCAAGCAAATAAATCCCTGGGCTTACTTTTCGCCCTTGTTGTTCTTTCCCCAAATTATTAACGGCATTTGACTAACATAATTGAGCATATTTCAATGAAAAATATTAATGAATATGTAATTCTTTTACTCTCATGGTTGTTCTAAGCGTCATTGCTCTTACCTTTCGTGAGCCTCAACCTCTTGGCCTCATTGTTTGACATTCCTTGATCCGTCATACGTTCATGGATCCAGAGGTAGGTGATCATATCGTCATTGGTAAATAATTACCAGGTCTCCTCGTCAGGGAATCGAACCCCGGTCTTCCGCGTGACAGGCGGAGATACTGTACACTATACTAACGAGGACCGCCCAAGCACTGGATTTAGCACGTTACTTGCTAGGTGTCGCTATTACAGCATCTAGGCGACAGTGAATACATGTGGAAACATTTAGGTTTACTATATATTCACTGTCACTCATGTCCATGACAGAGCAGCTGTGACTGAATCCTGTTTAACATATCTATGTGTCATAAATAGACATGTCAAACGGCATTTTCAACATTTTAAGTAAAATATGAATGGTGCATTTCCCGACGAACATGTGAAAAAAAGCTTTTCATCGGTTTCCGTAGTGTAGTGGTTATCACGTTCGCCTCACACGCGAAAGGTCCCCAGCTCGAAACTGGGCGGAAACAAGTTTGTTTGAGTTTACTTTGAACAATCAAACTCTGCTGATTTAAAATCTCAATAACCTACATGGAAAACTGTCCCTTTCTTGAAATCCTGGCCAGGCCTACCGAAGTTTCCATAGTGCACTAGTCATTGCGTTGGCCTGACACGCAAAATGGCTCAGGTTGGAAACCGGGGGGAAAGTACGTTTGTTTTCTACTTTATTACACTGAGTAATGAAATCAAATGATTCAGTCAAATTGTCAGCCACAGCCAGGGTTGCGTTGTAGTCTGTACGGGCAGAAACAAAGAACTTTGGAAACGAATGCAGACACCCACGTCAGTCAGTCTTGTCGGTTAGGTAAGCTCGCATGCCTGTCAGTAGCAGTTTCACCTCATGGTTGGTCCAAGCATATAAATCCCTGGGCTTACTTTTAGCCATTGTTGTTATTTCTCCAAATTATTATCAGTATTTGAATAACATAATTGAGCATATTTTAATAATTTTATTTTAAATGTTTATGTAATTCGTTTCCTCTCATTGTTCATAACCTCATTGTTCTTACCTTTCGTGAGCCTCAACCTCTTCGCCGTCAAATTGTTGTTGTTTGACGTTCCTGGATCCGTCTTACGTTCCTGCTTCCTTCCTACGTTCCTGGATCCTGGGGTAGGTGATCATATCTTCACTGTAAAGCTCTCTTTGATAGCAGGAACATGCTCAATGCTGTTGTAAAATTGTTGTCTTTCTTGGACTATATCCACTTTAATAATGTTTTCCTCAAAAGCGCATATCTTTTGCTATGTTTAGGCCTTTCCGCGACCCTTACACAAAGACATTTGGAAACGTCGATCAACCCATTTAAGTTTGAAACTTGCAGGGTTGCGTTGTAGTCTGTACAGGCAGAAACGGAGAACTTTGGAAGCGAATGCAGACACCTACGTCAGTCAGTCTTATCGGTTAGGTAAGCTCGCATGCCTTTCAGTAGCAGTTCCACCTCATGGTTGGTCCAAGCAAATAAATCCCTGGGCTTACTTTTTGCCCTTGTTGTTCTTTCCCCAAATTATTAACAGCATTTGACTAACATAATTGAGCATATTTCAATGAAAAATATTAATGATTATGTTATTCTTTTACTCTCATTGTTGTTCTAAGCCTCATTGCTCTTACCTTTCGTGAGCATCAACCTCTTGGCCTCATTGTTTGACGTTCCTGGATCCGTCATACGTTCCTGGATCCAGAGGTAGATGATCATATTGTCATTGGTAAATAATTACCAGGTCTCCTCATCAGGGAATCGAACCCCCGTCTTCCGCGTGACAGGCGGAGATACTGTCCAATATACTAACGAGGACAGCCCAAGCACTGGATTTAGCACGTTACTCGCTAGGTGTCGCTATTACAGCATCTAGGCGACAGTGAATACATGTGGAAACATTTAGGTTTACTATATATTCACTGTCACTCATGTCAATGACAGAGCAGCTGTGACTGAATCCTGTTTAACATATCTATGTGTCATAAATAGACATGTCAAACGGCATTTTCAACATTTTAAGTGAAATATGAATGGTGCATTTCCCGACGACCATGTGAAAAAAAGCTTTTCATCGGTTTCCGTAGTGTAGTGGTTATCACGTTCGCCTCACACGCGAAAGGTCCCCAGCTCGAAACTGGGTGGAAACAAGATTGTTTGAGTTTACTTTGCACAATCAAACTCTGCTGATTTAAAATCTCAATAACCTGCATGGAAAACTGTCCCTTTCTTGAAATCCTGGCCAGGCCTACCGAAGTTTCCATAGTGCACTAGTCATTGCGTTGGCCTGACACGCAAAATGTCTCAGGTTGGAAACCGGGGGGAAAGTACGTTTGTTTTCTAATTTATTACACTGAGTAATGAAATCAAATGATTCAGTCAAATTGTCAGCCACAGCCAGGGTTGCGTTGTAGTCTGTACGGGCAGAAACAGAGAACTTTGGAAACGAATGCAGACACCCACGTCAGTCAGTCTTGTCGGTTAGGTAAGCTTGCATGCCTTTCAGTAGCAGTTTCACCTCATGGTTGGTCCAAGCATATAAATCCCTGGGCTTACTTTTAGCCATTGTTGTTATTTCTCCAAATTATTATCAGTATTTGAATGACATAATTGAGCATATTTTAATAATTTTATTTTAAATGTTTATGTAATTCGTTTCCTCTCATTGTTCATAACCTCATTGTTCTTACCTTTCGTGAGCCTCAACCTCTTGGCCTCATTGTTTGACGTTCCTGGATCCGTCATACGTTCCTGCTTCCTTCCTACGTTCCTGGATCCTGAGGTAGGTGATCATATCTTCACTGTAAAGCTCTCTTTGATAGCAGGAACATGCTCAATGCTGTTGTAAAATTGTTGTCTTTCTTGGACTATATCCACTTTAATAATGTTTTCCTTAAAAGCGCATATCTTTTGCTATGTTTAGGCCTTTCCATGACCCTTACACAAAGACATTTTGAACGCCGATCAACCCGTTTAAGTTTGAAACTTGCAGGGTTGCGTTGTAGTCTGTACAGGCAGAAACGGAGAACTTTGGAAGCGAATGCAGACACCTACGTCAGTCAGTCATATAAGGTTATATATATATATATATTAGGTAAGCTCGCATGCCTTTCAGTAGCAGTTCCACCTCATGGTTGGTCCAAGCAAATAAATCCCTGGGCTTACTTTTCGCCCTTGTTGTTCTTTCCCCAAATTATTAACAGCTTTTGACTAACATAATTGAGCATATTTCAATGAAAAATATTAATGATTATGTAATTCTTTTACTCTCATTGTTGTTCTAAGCCTCATTGCTCTTACCTTTCGTGAGCCTCAACCTCTTGGCCTCATTGTTTGACGTTCCTGGATCCGTCATACGTTCCTGGATCCAGAGGTAGGTGATCATATTGTCATTGGTAAATAATTACCAGGTCTCCTCGTCGGGGAATCGAACCCCGGTCTTCCGCGGGCAGCCGTGAATAGTAGGGCTTAATTCTATTAACTTTTACCATTCATTCTTTATGGTAAGTCTTAAACTACGGCCAAAAGCTGGATTTCGGGGGCGCTGTTTCCCCCTGTGGATAGAGTTAAGGAGAGACTCTTTTTTTTCTTCTTCTTTTTCCTTGTTTCCTTACAGTGACAGACGTTGACGTTGACGTAGACAGAGATAAAGTGCACAGAGTTTTTGTCAATATACGGTGTTTTTTCAACTGTTCTGTCGTCTTACAAGCTGTCAACTTATCAAACGTAAGTATTAAATTAACGTGTCTCCGTTGTATATATGGGCAAACTGTTGTTATACACTGTTAGTTGTTTTAGGATTGATTGACAGGTTCAAACTGTTGTTTACTTAGCTAAGGTAACGTTAACGTTAGCTAACAATAACGTCAGTACATTCATGTTTTTCAGGTAACGTTATGTACTGTACATGTCAGCGTTTACAGTAACGTTTACTTGTAATGATGTTACGTTGCACATCTCTCTTACAGACATTGCTATTGTGCTTTCTTTGACTCTTTCATAGTGTTTATTTATTTACAAACCATTAAACACAGAGGTACTGTTAATAGGTTGCTGCTACATACGTGTTTCAGAATATTTTTAATGGCTAAATAGTACAGTATGTCTAAAATGGGGTTAAATTGATAATAGGTTAAACACAGACACTTTGTTCTATCTATCTATCTATCTGTCTATCTAGTTATCTCTATGTCTGTCTAGCTGTTACCTAGTCATTAAAAAGGCTGATTTATGTTAACATGAATAACTGTTTATAGTATGACTGTCTTTTTAATTATTACTATATAATATGGATACTATTTACTGTAGCTACAGTCGTGTTTCAGGCAATTCTTGTGTATATTTTCAATAAAATAATACAGTTTATGTCTAAGATGGGGTTTATTTGCTATGGCAAACAGCATATAGAATTATTGTTAATAGATTAATATGTGAATAATACATTTTGATCGATCTATCTATCTATCTATCTATCTATCTATCTATCTATCTGTGCTGTTACTTAGTCATTACAAATGCTGATTGATGTTAAAATAAATAACTGTTTATGTAACAGTATGACTATATTTTGATTAATACTATATAATATACATTGTGTTTTGCTGTGCACAGGAGATAATGAAGAAGACAACCAACTTCTTTCCCGGAAAGACTATGGTGTCTTTCAGGAAGGGTCCATCAGGTCATCTGCGGCAGGATCCCTCTGACGAGGCCATGCGGATCAAAAAGAACCCTTCTCTTCAGGACAAGTCTCCCCCTCAGAGACATGACCTTGTGAAGACCAATGCTCTCACTGTGGTCTTTGAGCGGGGAGGGGATGTGTCTGACCGACTGGAGGTGATGGGGGAGTATGTGCTGCAGTTTGGCAAGTACAAGGGTAAATTGTTTAGGTGGCTCCTGGAAAACGATGTTGGCTACACCATCTACCTGATGAAAAAGGTAGAGGAGGAGGAGAGAGATGGGACCTTCAACCCTCAGGGACACAACAAGGACAGCCTGCTGTCATTTCTGGACTATGCCAGGAGCTTCCAGGAAATTAGGGACATCAGGGAGTATCTAGCTTCCAGGCTGCCTGCTCCACCAGTGGCATCAGAGGGTGAAAATACTGTCGGCTTTGGAGCCAGGGCAAAGGACACCTGGAGGCAGATCTGGGAGAGCAGGGCAGATGGATATGCTGCCTTCATCGTAGGAGTAAAGTGCATCAAAAACTGTAAAAATGTACAACCTGCAGCAGTACATCCTCAAGCAGCAGAGGGCTGAGTCTGGGGAGTCCTGTCCACCACCTTCAGGAGTCTCCACTACATCAGCTGCCCCTACACCGCCTACATCTAGCATTCTAGGTCAGTACACAAAAATATGCAAATACAGATGTTTAGTATTTTATGACCTGACACACAATAATTGTTATTGTTTAATCTTCTAGCGATGGAGGAAGACGAGGAGTTGGAGAGGGGGATGCTGAATCTGTCTCCCTGTAAATTTGCCACTGAACTAAGTAGGTGGAGATAGTTTAATTAACAGAGTGTTTTTTAAACTCTTACTGTTTACGATAGTACTGTAGTCTAATCTAGTAGTCACCTGTGCTTTCAGGACCAGCAGCAGTCTCCAGAGCCCCGGCTGTGTCTCCACCAACAGGTTTTTCTCCATCAGTGTAGAGGGAGGATTCTGTTCTCAGCAGAATCCTCATGCTATTACTGTTCTCCTTCATCTAGTTTGTTATTTTCTGACTGACTGGTCCATGAGTTTCAACGGCAAGAGCAGCTCCTCACTCTGTTGCTACAGGGGACCTTTGGACAAGTACTCAGGTCAGATCACACACGCAAAGTGGCTAGGAAGGTGGTGCTGTCATCCGGCACAATGTCTTCCTATGCCATAATGAATGAGAACTGGATGATCTTGAGCTGGGTGATGCTGCAGTCGGAGTGCGATTGGTTTAATTCAATTCAATTTTATTTATAGTATCAAATCATAACAAAAGTTATCTCGAGACACTTTACAGATAGAGTAGGTCTAGACCACACTCTATAAATTCCAAAACCCCAACAATTACAGTAATTCCCTCAAGAGCAAGCATTAGCAGTGGCTATTGCGACAGTGGCAAGAAAAAACTCCCTTTTAGGAAGAAACCTCGGCAGACCCAGACTCTTGGTAGGCGGTGTCTGACGGGCCGGTTGGGGGCGTGATGAACAGTGGTGATAACAGTCACATTAGAAGTGACAGTGACTTCGAAGGTTATCGTGGACGTTCATGTCATAGCAGGGCACATCGTGTCATACTGAGTAGTGCAGTCTCCTATACCGGATCCTGACTACTCTGTGCATAGGAACATCACAGCAGGGCGTTGCGGGATGTAACGTGGCGCTGCAGAGCACGGGTGGATGCTGCGGATGCAGCAGGATGCGGCCGGGAAATGCAGAGAATCGCAGAGCATAGCTCTGCGAAGAAGAAACATAAGGACTCCGGGGAGTAAACTCCCCAGAGCTAGATTAGTAACAAGCATTTCTGGGACAGGATGCATACAAAAGTAACAAGTAGAGATGAGAGAGCAGCTCAGTGTGTCTTAGGGAGGAACAGCCTCCCCGGCAGTCTAGAATTGTAATAGCATAACTTAAGAGAGGCAGGTTAAAGAGAGGTGCCTGGTCGGGCTAGAACTCTCCCCAACCGGATCGGGCTGTACTGGCCTGCCTCCCTCTACTCTCGCTAGATTATTAATTATACAGTATATAAAACTGATGACTACGAGGAGAAGCAGTGGGCCCGGTTAGGTGGATGCTGCAACTCCTCAATCCTTAACTATAAGCTTTATCAAAGAGAAGAGTTTTCAGTTTACTCTTAAATGTGGTGACGGTGTCTGCTCCTCGAACCCAGACTGGGAGCTGGTTCCACAATACTGGAACCTGTTAGCTGAAGGCCCTGGCCCCCCAGTCTACTTCCAGAGACTCTAGGAACCATAAGTAGCCCCGCATTCTGGGAGCGCAGTGCTCTAGTGGGACAATAAGGTACTATGAGCTCTTCTAAGTATGATGGTGCTTGACCATTTAGAGCTTTGTAAGTCAGGAGGAGGATTTTAAATTCGATCCTATATTTCACTGGAAGCCAATGCAGAGAAGCTAATACAGGAGAAATATGATCTCTTCTCTTAGTCCTCGTCAGAACACGTGCTGCAGCATTCTGGATCAGTTGGAGAGTCTTAATGGACTTATTTGGGCAACCTGATAATAAGGAATTGCAGTAATCTAGTCTAGAAGTAACGAATGCATGGACTAGTTTTTCAGCATCGTTTTGAGACAGGATATTCCTAATTTTGGCAATGTTACGAAGATGGAAAAAGGCTATTCTTGAGGTTTGTTTTAAGTGGGCGTTGAAGGATATATCCTGATCAAAAATAACTCCTAGATTTCTGACAGCAGTGCTGGAGGGCAGGGTAATACCATCCAGAGTAACTATATCTTTCGAAAACGAAGTTCGGCGGTGCGTTGGTCCTATCACAATAACTTCAGTTTTGTCTGAGTTTAACATCAGGAAATTGTGGGTCATCCAGGATTTTATATCCTCAATACACGTTTGAAGTCTTGCTAACTGACCACTTTCATCTGGCTTAATTGACAGATATAATTGGGTATCGTCTGCGTAACAGTGATAGTTAATTGAGTGTTTCCTAATAATATTACCTAGAGGAAGCATATATAAGGAAAATAGAATTGGTCCAAGCACTGAGCCTTGAGGAACGCCATGGCTAACTTTAGCGTGCTTGGAGGGTTTATCATTAACATTAACAAATTGGGATCGTTCAGAGAAATAGGACTTAAACCAGCTTAGTGCGATTCCTTTAATGCCAACTAAGTGTTCCAGTCTCTGTAACAGGATGGTATGGTCAATAGTGTCAAATGCAGCCCTAAGATCTAGTAGAACAAGAATGGAGACAAATCCTTTGTCTGCAGCAGTTAGAAGGTCGTTAGTAATTTTCACCAGTGCCGTCTCTGTGCTATGATTCTTTCTAAATCCTGATTGAAAATCATCAAATAGACTGTTGCTATGTAGAAAATCACATAACTGATTAGCAACCACCTTCTCAAGGATCTTGGATAGAAAGGGAAGGTTAGATATAGGTCTATAGTTTGCTAAGACCTCAGGATCTAGGGTGGGTTTTTTCAGAAGAGGTTTTATCACAGCAATTTTAAATGACTGCGGTACATAACCTGTTAGTAAGGACATATTGATCATATCTAATAATGAAGTGTTTACCACGGGTAACGCTTCTTTGAGTAGCCTTGTTGGGATGGGGTCTAAGAGACAGGTAGACAGCTTAGCTGAGGATATCTTTAACATTAATTGTTGAAGGTCTATAGGATAAAAGCAGTCCAAGTATATGTCGGGAGTCGTCGTTCTTTCTAGCGGTCCTGCATTTAAAGATGAACTGTTAGAAGTTAAGGGCAAAAGATGATGAATTTTATCTCTAATTGTTATAATTTTATCATTAAAGAAGCTCATGAAGTCATCACTACTCAGAGCTAGAGGAATAGATGGCTCAGTAGAGCTGTGAATATCTGTCAGCCTGGCTACAGTGCTGAAAAGAAACCTTGGGTTGTTCTTGTTTTCTTCTATTAATGATGAGTAATAGTCTGATCTGGCCTTTCTTAGGGCCTTCCTATAGGTTTTCAGACTGTCTTGCCATTCCAAACGGGATTCCTCCACTTTGGTGGAGCGCCACTTACTTTCGATGTTTTGTGAGATTTGTTTTAATTTGCGAGTTTGGGAGTTATACCAAGGAGCTAATTTCCTTTGCTTTATCGTTTTCTTTGTGAGAGGAGTGACAGAGTCTAAGGTCGTCCGTAGGCAAGTTGTAGCACCGTCTACAAATGTATCAATTTGAGAGGGACTGAGGTTAACATAGAAGTCCTCTGTTATGTTAAGGCACGACATAGACTGGAATGCTGTAGGAATATTTTCCTTAAATTTAGCTATAGCACTGTCAGATAGGCATCTATCTGGAATAATACTAGTATTACATGTTATCCTACAGAAAACATTTTTAGATTCATCCACTTGTATAGTGCTATCAGGATCAATACCTGGGGGACATGAATCTGTGATATTTTCAACATAATGTCAATACTTGCCTTCTGTCAGTGTGGTCGTTATGTTGTCAGATAGCATCCTGGCTCCGTGTCGGTTTGGGTGGAGACCATCACGCTTCAGCAGGTTGGGCATCTCCCAGAACAAGTTGAAGTTGTCGACATAGGGAATGCTCAGGGAAGTGCAGAGTGGTTCCAGCCAGGTGTGGAGACAGAACAGTCTGGACCATCTCTCCGCACCCTTCCTGTAGGTAGGTAGAGGCCCAGAGATGACAATCCGCTTACCTGTGCCCATCAGGATGGTGATGAGAGTGGTGAAGTCTTCCTGGAGTGCTATCGACCGTCTCTCTCTGATGTCGTTTGTGCCCACATGCACGATGATGTTGTCGACCTTGGCGTGGCGGGCGAGGATGCCGGGAAGTTTGTGCTGGATGTCACGGACCTTGGCACCGGGGAAGCAGTAGACCTTGGAGGGACCGCTAGGTAAAGGGGGAATGTGGAGGTCCCTTACCATGGAGCTTCCGATGACCAGCGTGGAGATTGATGAGTCCGAGGGGGGAGAGTCCGCCCTCAATGGGCGCGTCGACTGTGTGGATGGACCAGGATGAGCTGCGTGGGGACGTGGCAGAGAAGGGAACTCCTCGTCGTTCATCAGGATGCTGTAGCGGTTTTCTAGTTGTAGGGGTTGGGCTGGGGCTGAGCGCTGTCCTGACCGCCTGCTCTGGTGCTTGCTTACACGCCATGGCTCAGGCTGGTGTGGAGTGGAGCTGGTCAGCAGAGCTGGCTGGGTCCTCGGCAGAAGCCGAGGAGAGACAACAGGGACAGAGGTTGTATTAGTGCGTGGTGGGGTGAGAGTATTGCAGGGCACAGTGGAATCAAAACATCCGTCAGTGTGTGTGGGGGGGGAACTTCCAATGATAATGGAGTCAAGGAACTCTTCACTTGCCTTGATCTGGTGGAGAGACAATATTCTGGCTTCAAGTTCCACTATCTTCTGGCTGAACAGGAGGCACGAGTCACAGCCAGGTGAACAGCTGAGGGGGGTCATCGTGTAGCTTGCTAGTTTAGCTAGTAGCAACGTTGATGGAGGCCTTCTCCTAAAACCTAAAAACCTTCACAAGTCGAAATACAATGCAAGTGCTCCTGCTTGTGTTTAGCAAGCTGTGGATAGCCTGTTACTGCTACCAAAATATAGAATAGATTTCCCAGGAGGCAAAATCCTGAGTGGTTCGCTTTAACTCCCGCTAGCGGGCAGGCTAACTAGCCGTTAGCACAACAAATACCTAGACGTTAGCTAACGGAGCGGAGGAAAGTTTTGCAAACAACGGAGAAACTGCGGCCAGACAGGTCCGGTTAAAATACAGCTAAACGGTGTAATTAAGACGTTAAGCGTCTGCCGTTGTCGTCTGCAACAAGAAACAGGAAGTCAGGCGGAAACGGAAGTGACGTTCACAATACTCATGTTTACAAAACATATTGTTGTGGCTCTAATGAAATTCATTTTCCATGTTTTAGGGACTGTCGTGCTGCCTTCAAGGTCCTGGACCCTGGTCATCAGGAGCACCTGCTGTGGGACTGCTGGAGGACATCAGAGGCCACTGTGGCGAAGGCGACCTCTGGCAACCTTGCCAACAACAGTGCCTCGAGGAGCAAGTTTAACAAAGACATTGTCATCAAGTTAGACTTGTTTCACTGCATGAGGCGCTTTACCAGGGAGTGTGTGTCTGAACATCACCCTCTGTTCAGCTCCTTCTGCCAGTTCCTCTCTGCAGCATTTGTTGTGGTGGACCAGAGGGATCTACATCTACATCTAAGGCCTCCATGCTGAAGTTGTGGAGGATCCAACGCGTCCACATCCTGAGAGGCTGCCTGAGCGACCCTGACGTCGGGGAGGGAATTCTCTACAGGTATGGTAGTACCTTGCAGCTCAACTACAACAAGGGTGCAGGAGACGCTGTACCTGTTTGGATTCCAGTGAGAGGCACCTCTCAGCAGGAGGGCTTCCACTTTCACCAAGCCCAGTGGGT